>NC_042620.1:7989439-8281939 GCF_901001135.1 Rhinatrema bivittatum
TGTGGGGGGGAGGGTTAGCGGGTTGTGGGGTATGTGGTCAGAGGGTCTATAGAGGATTGTGGGCGGTCTGTGGTCGAGGGGGTTTCTCGCGGGAGTGGGGGAGGGGAGGTATCTTGAGGGATTGTGGGGAGGGGGGTATATAGAGGGATTGTGGAGGTATGTGGGGGAGGGGGTATATAGAGGGATTGTGGAGGTATGTGGTGGGGGATATAGGATTGTGGGGGGGGTATCTAGAGAGATTGTGGGGGTATGTGGGGTAGGGGGTATATAGAGGGATTGTGGGGGAGGGGAGGTATATAGAGGGATTGTGGGAGTATATAGGGATTGTGGGAGGTATGTGTATAATACCCCCACAGGGATATTCGATAGACTCTTTAAAACGACTGTTTCCGGGTTGGGGTTTTTAATGTTATTTTTGTTAGGGGCTATGGAGTGTGTCTGTGTGGAGGGTTACATGTAAGTCAGTTTTGTGTTTAATGTTTAATTGGGAGATGGAAAAGTATTGAGGAGGGACGTACTTCATGTGTTCATTATAGAGACATTTTTTATTGTCTTTTTGACATAGATAAGTAATTTTGTTTTGGAAATAAATACAATTTTGGTAAGTGGGAAACGGTGAGCTATTTTGGGAGACTGTTCTTTTCTTGTTTTTGATAATTGCAGATTGAAAGTCTAGAGGCGGTTTTGGGTCTTTTGTAGTTTGTTACATAAAAATGCCAGACTGGGTCCGACTAAAAGTCCATGAAGCTGAGCATCTTTTCCTCATCCGGCCACTAGGAAGTAACGGGTGGGAGTACTTGTGAACTAGATGGGCGCCGTACAACCCCCGGGCGAGCTCGGGAATGGCCAGGAGGGTCCTGTGCAGGGAGTGAGGAGGACTCTCCCATTTATCTGCCCCCACCTTGCCCCTTCCTTTCAGGAGGGCTTGGGGGAGTGCTGCTAGCATTCAGCTCCCGTGCAGGGATCTGCAGCAGTCTGGCTTATTCTGTCTTCCCAGCAGGAGGAATCTTGGGGTTCAAGAGCCATGGGCTTTTGCTGCTGTGCTGGATTGGTAGGGCAGGTTTGCTGCAGAGGTGCCGAGCATCTTTTATCCAGGCTTCTGTGTTGCCTGCCTGGTAGCGCTGGGGGGTGGGGAGTTTGTGTACCTGTGCTTGAGATAGGAGTAGTAAGGGGAAGCGTCCTAATTCTGCTCTGTGCCCATGATCAGGGGGGTTTCTGTGCTCGCAGAACTGGGGTGCAGGGTTTCTGCAGGGGCCCTGTCCCACCCTGGTTCATGAATGATACTAATCTTCCTCTTCCTCTTTTAAATCAATCACTGGTGGAAGGTCAGTTACCTTTGTGCCAGAAACGTGACTCCAGTGATCCCACGAATGTTACAGCCCTCCCCTCTGTACCTTTTCTAGCCAAGGTCTGTGTACAATCAAAGGATTTTTGGGGAAGGTGGAAGGTGAAATTGATGATCAGCAGCAGTCGGTGTTTGTTTAGGGAAAATCGTTCCACTCAGACTTTATTGATTGCCAGTCTGGATACTTTTTGAAGAGGCTTTTACACAGGGAAACAATTTTTTTATTAATCTCTTAGATATTTCTCTGCATTTGACCCTCTTAACCATAATTTATTGCCACTGCGTCTTGCCAACCTGTGTATAGGAGGAAAGGTTTTGTCATGGCTTCGTTCAGAGAGTTGAGTGTTGGTAGCAGATTTTCACCCTGGTTCCCCAAGGACTGGCACTTTCAGCTCTGCTATTTAGACTACATCTAAGAGCAATCTGTAGGATTCTTGCTGACCTGGTGTCCTGCCTTGCCTTGTATTCCGTTCTCTATTCCGATTCCAAGGACTTTTTGGGAAGAAGCTTTCAGCGAGAACTCTGGCTGCATATATTCTCTACAAACTTGGATGGCACTCTGAGCTTGCACTGAATATCGCAAAGACTTCCAAATTCTGATGTGCCTTCAGCTTTATTGGTAGATGGCCATGGGAAGGCGATTTCTTCCAAGGTCCGTAACCTGAGGGTTACCTGTCATACGACATTGCCGTTCAGACCACAGCTTGGCACCGTTGCATATGCTCCGAATATCACATTGGCCGAAACCTTCCTAATTATCTCAGGCCCTGTATTACTGTAATGTAGTATGGGTAGCTCTACCAGCTGGCATTTTGCAAGTCCTTCAAGCAGTCCAGAATGCAACCGCGTGCATTTTAAGCACGACTTCCCGATTTGCACAGATTTCCCAGGAGCTGTGTGATCTGCGCTGCTTGCCAGACTGACATTTAAGATCCTTTTCATGGTGTTCAGGATTTTGAACTCCAATCTGCCTCTTGCCTTGCGTTCATTTGATTGTAACAAACAATTTGTTGGCAGTCCCCTCTGAGAAAATGCTTCCTGGTGTGCAGCTCCCTCCCAGAGAAACTGAGGCTGAGCCACAAACTGTTACGCTCGCCACCTGCGGCAAACCCGCAATGCAGCCCTCTCACCTTCTAAGCCAACTTCCAGGCTCCAGCTCCCCGTCGCTTGCGGCAGTGGGTCACCGGCTCCAAACCTGGGGCTCCCGCCAGCGCCTCTGGTAACCTGCTCCACTTGCATGGACTTCCAGCCAGATTGCCTCCATCCGTTGGGCCTCTCCGTGGGGTTCGCAGAGAGAGACGCCGCCAGCAGCACACGCCTCTCCATAGGCACGGCGTGCGCTTCAGTAAAACCTTTAAGGGGCCCACGGCGGGAACTGGCCACGAACCAGGATGCTGACGTATAAACGCCCTTCAGCGTATTATAAATGCTCAGGCCTCGCACTGAAGAGTTTGCCTTTGCAAGAGGTCTTCCTCAGTTCCCTGTTTGGTTCTGAGTACTCGTTGCCTCTGTGCTTCCTTGATCCGGTTCCAGTTTGTCTTCAAGTTCCTGTTCCTCATCTCGTCTTGTTTGTTACTCTGATTGACCTCCTGGTGCCGGACTCTGATACGTCCGACCTTGCCTGCCTTCTCCAAGCCTGACCTCTGCTACTTCTGATCTTGGCCGCCTTCTCTAAGCCTGACCTCTGCTATGTCCAAACACGCCTGCCTTCTCCGTGCCTTGACCATTGCTATGGATAACCACGCTATGGACTCTTTTGTGTCCAGAGTTCTACGTTGCTTGCTACACCCTCCTTTTGCCGCCAGCTCCTATCCAAGTTTCTACAGCGATTGCCTCTGTCCCCTATCCTCTGGACGTGGACTCTTAAGGCTCCGGCCTTTCTTTGCTCAAGCACCTTCAGTCAATTCTTGTTCCTTGGTGCTTGGGTTCCTGTACTGGGACCAGTCCAGGATAGAACTTCACCACCTGCTGGGCTGAACTACCTTCCTTTATCATCCAGTCCTGAGGCTGCCTATTTCCTGCCGGCCCCGGCACCCAAAGGCTCATCCCGAGGGGAACGTGGGCTGGTATAGGTGAAGCTCCAGTGGCCTCCAGCTTCAGCCCACTCCACCGGCTGACAGTGGGGACCCGTAGGCTCTTGCCTGCGGGTTGCGTCAACCCCACCTCCGCCCAAGAATCCACCTCCAATGCAACACAAACATTTTCAGAAGGAGGTTAACGACCATTCCTGTGCTCAGACCTGCCGAAGTGATGGACCTTTGGTATTGGTTTCTGCTCAGGGATCAGATGGAGAGCTTGCAGACTTGATGACCTCCTGGCCCTTTGACATCAGCATTCTGGCACCAGCGTTACTTGTTTTGTGGCTGGATTAGATGTAGAGTTTTATGTTCTGTCTGATCTTCTGAATGTTTTATTGTAACTCGCTTAAGATACTTAGGGGCCGATGCAATACAGGGCGCTCAGCCGAGCAACCCTAGCACTTCCTTGCTAATGCGACCCCCTAATTTTTAATATTGCACGGTCCCCCATTAAGAAAGCGGGCACTGTCTGTCAGCACCCGCTTTCTACACTAATTTATTGCATCGGCCCCTTAGGTAGGTGAGTCATGAGGGTTTTTTAGAATTAAATCACCCCCCTATATTTCTGCCTCTTTCTGAAGTTTGCCACTTAAGGCAATCTCATCCCAAGTTCCTGAAGAGTTAAAGATGATCCAGGTGAGAATGTGCTTGGGGAGAGTTGAGCATTGCCCCTGCCCTCCTTGTTGGTGGTGCCTGTAATGAGGGAGATGAGCTCCCTGGGGACCCTGCTCTCTGCCCTCTGTCCTTATCTGCCCCCATTTAAAGCCCCCACCACTCACCAGGCCCTCAGTGCCGGTCTGACTGCCGTTTCCCTTAGCGACATCAGTTTATGCGACTCTGCTTCCAATACTTATGCTTAAGCGTTGTTGAGTTTCTCTTTTTCTCTGCATTGTGTTCCTCCCGCTGCTTTCCTGTCACTGCCTGGCTCTCTTCAATACATCCTCAAAATCCACCATGCCCTCCAAATCACCAGGGTAAAAGCGGCAGACCCTGAGCCTGTCAGCAAAGCCTGCCTGGCAACGAAGGCACCGAGAGCTGAGACCCAAGTCAATCCCACCTCTGGTCCCTCGGCTATGTGAGTTACTCAGGTCCAGCGCTGGCCACGCCTTACTAACCGGAGAAAAACTATAGCGGGGGGAAGTGACTTCCTGTGCTCAGAGCTGTCAGCAGTAAGACAGCTGCTCTGCAGCAGCAGAGAGAAGCCACGGGACACTATGCCACCGACACAAGAACCTGGGATTCTACTTTCCGTAATCTGTTACCATTAATATTATTTTGTAATTTTCTCCTTTTATTTTTAATCTTTATGCATATTACTTTGTCATGCCAGTCAAGTGCTCTGAATCTCATCAGCGCTGTTCCCCTGCACCAGAGCCAAGCAGATACAGCTGGGTAAGGTAGGACTGGGCAGTATCTCTGGGAAAACACAGGCACCACTCACTCTTAAAGGGCCAGTGCCAGCAAGCAGCTGCTTGTACCTCATACAAAATCCTTAAGCCCTTTCTTTCTTTCTTTCTTTCTTTCTTTATTTAAGTATTTGATATTCTTCCTTTTCCTCATTCTTGTGGTGATATTTGGGTTAAAGTGTTTACAAACTCCTCCTGCTACAATAATCTAGGGGGCACCTCTCCCTCCCAACTTACATACATAAAATAGGAAAAGCCCACAGACAGCTTGAAGCGGGGGACTCTGGGAGAGAGTTACAACAGAAATACAGTTATAAATTTTATGTTTGTGTGCTGGTCACTCTGTCCGTCACACTCCAAGTAATAGGTTTGTTGCTGATCTTCTTTTTGTTTCCTTAGACTGTACTCTCGGTTGTATGCCCACTCTCCACCCCTCCTTGACCAGCAGACACCTTCCCAGTCCCTGAGAGCACTGAAATTGCTCAACTGGGACGGGAGATTAAAGTTTGTTCTTGCGGAATAAGGGTAGGGGTCTCCTGCAAGGCCGCAGAGGTTAAGAACATAAGAACATAAGAAATCTGCCATGCTGGGTCAGACCAAGGGTCATCAAGCCCAGCATCCTGTTTCCAACAGAGGCCAAACCAGGCCACAAGAACCTGGCAATTACCCAAACACCTAGAAGATCCCATGCTACTGATGCACTGATGCAATAATAACAGTGGCTATTCCCTAAGTAAACTTGATTTAATAGCAGTTAATGGACTTTCTCTTCCAAGAACTTATCCAAACCTTTTTTGAACCCAGCTACACTAACTGCACTAACCACATCCTCTGGCAACAAATTCCAGAGATTTACTGTGCGTTGAGTGAAAAAGAATTTTCTCCGATTAGTCTTAAATGTGCAACTTGCTAACTTCATGGAATGCCCCCTGGTCCTTCTATTATTCGAAAGTGTAAATAACCGAGTCACATCTACTCATTCAAGACCTCTCATGATCTTAAAGACCTCTATGATATCCCCCCTCAGCCGTCTCTTCTCCAAGCTGAAAAGGTTATTTAAAAAAATAACACACAGTCCACAGCAAAGTAGTAGAAAGATTCCAGATCAAAGTACAGAATTTAATCCCTCCTTCAAATTCCGTGTTCAGAATTCAGATCCCATACACTATAAGTCACTCCCAAGGTTAGCTCTCCCTTCCTTCTTCTCCCACGTCCTCTGCTGTCCCAGTAAAAGTTACACATGTGAAAACCTCTCCACTCTCTCCTCCAAAACCCAGAGCAGGGACCCTGTTCCTTCTAAGGACAGTCCCAGAGCTGGCAGGGGCAGCTTCTCTTGATGGACCTCCCTTCCTTCCAGTTCTTCACTCTACAGAGGACCTCTGCCAGATCTTCAGACCAACCCTTCACCTCCTCCTGTGTCTTTTGGGAGGCATATTTTATTCTTCCCTACATGCCCCATCTTTTTGGAGGAAGAACCACCCTATCACTCAATAATCTTTCATACACCCCCTCAAACTTCCTCTGAGCCTCCTTTGCCACAAGGATCCCCCATGTTAACAGATAGAAAACACTTTAGGGCATCTCTGAGCCCCCATGAATTCTGCACTGCTGGAAGATTTTTTAAAAGCATTGCTCACGCAAAAAACGGCCCCATAAACTCGAATGTGGGCTGCACGCAAGCAACGTGAATTTTAAGAAGCCGGGAAGTGTGCACATACGTACCTGTGCGTGCATCAAGAATAAGGAGGCAGAAAAGGGGTGGGGCTTGGACATTCCGGGGTGGGGCCATGACTTACACGCATAACCACAAATTTTGCAAATGCGTCTGAACATGGCAACGCACACCATGATACCTGTGTAACTTTATTGCTGGTCCTGATGAGGCACAAGTCTGGAGATTTTGAGCTAGGGGGTCCCTGAACATGAGAGAGAGAGAGAGAATCTGATCCTCTAAATATCTCCCACTGTAAGAGTGACACTTTCGGTTTCGGGGGGGGAGGGCAGTGTTACAGTGGTCTACCTAGGGCTCAAGGGTCGGTAGACCCTTGTATCACTGCTCCCCCCCCCCCCCCCAAAAAAAAACCACCCTGAGTTTGAAAGTGCCCCTCTTACACTGGGAGATATATAGAGTGTCAGACTCTCGCTCTCTCCTCCCCCCTCCCCATTATGGTCACTTGTGCAGGGATTTTTTTTAAATAATACGAGTGTGCTTGCACGCACGATTTAAAATTAAGCGTTATCTTTGCTCGTGTGCCCAATACGCACATGTATGGGTACACTCGCGCTCCTTTTAAAATGTACCTGTCAGAGTTCATCCACAGAACGCACTCTAGTGGCCATCCAGGGGCCACATCAGCATCGCAACAAAAACTATTCCTTAACAACTTTACCTGAGCATGCAGTGCATTAAAATGTGTTTTCTCATGGGGCCCAGAGATGTCACTTTTCTACGTGTTTCCCCCGCGTGACCATGTGTTTAAACTTATAAAGCGGGTTTAAAATATTGCCCAGTCTCTGTGCAGGTAAAAATATGTAGCAAATCTTCCCAGCGTGCTACCCGCTGACTTCAAGGTACTGCCTGATTCTATCCTTCAGCAGGGTTCCCATTACTTTCTCCATCGGAGGTTCCTGCTTCCTCCCTCTTCCCACCCTTGTGCACCCTCTCCTATTCCTAGTGATGAGGGCAGGAAGAGAGACAGCTGGGTTTCTGCAGTGAGGAAGGAGACAGGGTGCTGACATTGGGATTCTGTGTTCCAGCGCCAGAAATCCAATACAATAAATCAGTGACAGCAGAGAACCACCAAGTACCATTCATCTGCTTTTATTATCTGTCTCACAGAGCCTGCGTCCATTCTTCTGAGAGAAGATTGGGCCTCAGTCCTTCATGCCCTAGCAGTAATGCGATTATTAGATTATTGTAACTACTTTAGGTTGGGTTACATGAGAAAAACATCTGTGCTGTAGATTGCACCTCGTTCAGACCAGATCACTGCAGCACTGCAAAGACTTCACTGGCTCCCAATTTTTATAGTCACATTCAAAATCCAGACATTAATATTCCAGTCAATAAACCGTATGGGCCCTAACTATCTTAATGACCATTTGAAGGATCTTCATCTCTTTGTATTGCCTCCAAAGAGGATTGCTTTAATACAGGGTGCCAGTCCTCAGGTCTTGCCCTCCCCCCCCCAACCATCAGGTTTTTAGGACATTCCTAATGAATATGCATGAGAAATATTTGCATAAATAGGAGATGGGGACTGCAAATACATCTCATGCATATTCATTATGGATATCTTGAAAACCTAACTGGCCGGTGGGGGGGGGGGGGAGGGGTAAGGACTGGTTTGCGCACTCCTAGTTTTAAAGGATACTAGCCAGTGGTTTAGCCATGGTTGGACCTGGATGGGCTGTGGCCCACCCATTTTGCACTCAGATCTCACGCAATCAGCATTGCCTGATGCCGAGAAGAGAGGCCCTATTGCAGAGCTGTCACAGAGCTCATCCCACGTACCTGAGGGGGCCCGTCATAGCAAGGGAAAGCCTTGATAGATTGTGTGAGAGTGAGAAGCCTGTGTATATGTATGTGTGAGAGAGTGCGATCATGGGAGAGAAAAGCCTGTATGTGTGAGAGAGTGAGAACATGGGAGTGAGAAGCTTGTGTGTGTATGTATTAGAAGGACGTATGGGAGTGAGAAGCCTGTGTGTATGTGCATGTGTGTGTATGTATGAGAGAGAGCATGGGAGTAAGAAGCTTGTGTGTGTATGTGGGAGAGAGCATGGGAGTGAGAAATGTGTGTGTGTGTGTGTATGTGTATGTGGGAGAGAGAGTGAGAGAATGGGAGTAAGAAGCTTGTGCATGTATGTGTGAGAGAGAGCATAAGAGTGAGAAGCCTGTGTGTTTGTATGTGTGAGAGACAGCATGGGAGAGAGAAGCTTGTACGTGTGAGAGAGAACATGGGATTGAAAAGCCTGTTTGTATGTGAGAGAGAGCATGGGAGTGAGAAGCCTATGAGTATGTGTATGTGTAAGAGAGAGAGCATGTGAGAGTGAAGAGCCTATATGTGTGTTTGAGAGGGAGAGCATGTAGAGTGGAGAGCCTGTGTGTGTGTGAGAGAGAAGGAGAGGTCGGCTTTAGCTCAGCGGTTCCATCGTTATCATGTGGGAGTGGAGAGCCTGTGTGGGTGTGAGAGAGAGAGAGCATGTGGGCGTGAGATATGCCTTCTTTGGGAATGTGCATTACTTATATATTTGTATTTTGTTTTTATTCCAGTGCTCAGAGTCTGGTTTCTCAGGCTTTCCACTTCAGTCTTGATTGCATGTTTGTTTCTAATTTGTAGTCCCTTATTCTGTCTTAGGAAAAGGTCTGTCTGTGTTACGCATGTGTGACATGGTTTAATGGAACAAAGTCAGCATGGCTTTACCCAGGGCAAGTCTTGCCTCACAAATCTGCTTCGCTTTTTTGAAGGAGTTAATAAACATGTGGATAAAGGTAAACCGGTAGATGTAGTATACTTGGATTTTCAGAAGGCGTTTGACAAAGTTTCTCATGAGAGGTTTCTAGGAAAAGTAAAAAGTCATGGGATAGGTGGCGATGTTCTTTCGTGAATTGCAAACTTGCTAAAAGACAGGAAACAGAGAGTAGGATTAAATGGTCAATTTTCTCAGTGGGAGTGGACAGTGGAGTGCCTCAGGGATCTGTTTTGGGACCCTTACTTTTCAATATATTTATAAATGATCTGGAAAGAAATACGACGAGTGAGATAATCAAATTTGCAGATGACACAAAATTGTTCAGAGTAGTTAACTCACAAGCAGATTGTGATAAATTGTAGGAAGACCTTGTGAGACTGGAAAATTGGGCATCCAAATGGCAGATGAAATTTAATGTGGATAAATGCAAGGTGATGCATATCAGGGAAAAACAACCCATGCTATAATTACACAATGCTGGGTTCCATATTAGGTGCTACAACCCAAGAAAGAGATCTAGGCGTCATAGTGGATAGCACATTGAAATCGTCGGTTCAGTGTGCTGCGGCAGTCAAAAAAGCAAACAGAATGTTGGGAATTATTAGAAAGGGAATGGTGAATAAAATGGAAAATGTCATAATGCCTCTGTATCGCTCCATGGTGAGACCGCACCTTGAATACTGTGTACAATTCTGGTCGCTGCATCTCAAAAAAGATATAATTGCGATGGAGAAGGTACAGAGAAGGGCTACCAAAATGATAAGGGGAATGGAACAGCTCCCTTATGAGGAAAGACTAAAAAGGTTAGGACTTTTCAGCTTGGAGAAGAGACGGCTGAGGTGGAATATGATAGAGATGTTTAAAATCATGAGAGGTCTAGAACGGGTAGATGTGAATCGATTATTTACTCTTTCGGATAGTAGAAAGACTAGGGGGCACTCCATGAAGTTAGCATGGGGCACATTTAAAACTAATCGGAGAAAGTTCTTTTTTACTCAACGCACAATTAAACTCTGGAATTGTTGCCAGAGGATGTGGTTAGTGCAGTTAGTATAGCTGTGTTTAAAAAAGGATTGGATAAGTTCTTGGAGGAGAAGTCCATTACCTGCTATTAAGTTCACTTAGAGAATAGCCACTGCCATTAGCAATGGTTACATGGAATAGACTTAGTTTTTGGGTACTTGCCAGGTTCTTATGCCTGGATTGGCCACTGTTGGAAACAGGATGCTGGGCTTGAAGGACCCTTGGTCTGACCCAGTATGGCATTTTCTTATGTTCTTATGTTAGAGTATATTAGTGTTCTAGGGTGTTTGGGTGGATTCTTGGGTACTGTGGCAGATGACCTCGCCCACGGGAGGAGCCCCGTGAGGAGCCACAGTACTGGGCTAGACTCAGGACACACAAACACAAACATAGATCTTTTATTGTACGGCTTTGATGTGTACCACCAGAGGTGGCAGTAGTGAGGTGATCCAGAGGTAGCAGTCTCGGGACCCTCGGCAGAGGGGACCCGTCTCACCACGTTGGTATAGGAGGATTCCGGTGTAGGTTTCCCCAGTAAGGCAATGCTGTAGATGAGACAGACTGAGAATTAGATTACTCACTAGATGGTAGCTGTAAGGTTGACGATTCCACCAGGCAGAAGTAGCTGGTACAGGCACCGAGGCAGGGAGAGCAGGCCCTCGAGGAGCGAGTACCTGATCCCTGTAAGGCACCTGAAGTAAATCAGAGGGCCCCCGAGGAACGGGTACCCAGGTTAGCAGTTATCCCGAAGGGCAGAGAGAGAGCTTCCAGTGGCAGCACGGAAGCGGCAGAGTAGCTTAGACCGGCCGAAACCAATCCTTGCTAACTCGATGAGCTAGCAAACAAGTACAGGCTATATACTCGGATGGCATGACGTCACTTGAGGGGGATGCCCCCGAGGTTCGCGCCATTGCTGGAATAAAGACGTGGTGTAGCATGCGCATGCGCACCCTAGTAGGCCCTTGGGAGGAACATGGCGTGAGGCAACGCCATAGCCGTTCCGGGGACGCTGGAGAGGGCAGCTTGCAGAAGCGGCGGTAACCATTTTCCCAAGGTGAGCGGGAGGAGCCATGAAAAAGGTGAGGCACAAGGGTTGAAGCCGTCTGACCCCGACGGACGCAACACTGGTGTACTGTTTGCTTTGCTGCCTTTTCATAGAAAAGGATGCTGCTGTTAGATTCCTAAGAGTTACTGCTGTTATGGTATGGTATGGCAAGGTTCTGGGTGTTTTTTAAATTATATTTTGTGTTATTTCATAAAGTGCTTGGCATTGGAGAGAGTTTGTTTTGCTGTTACTGAGGTGACACCAGAATCTGAATATATATTTTTTTGCATGTTGGGTTACAAATGAAAAATAACCAGGTAAATTACATGTTACTCTCAATCAACACATGAACATACAATACTTAATGAGAGTAATTCCTCAATTATTAATGATAATTTTGTATATAATCTTAAATAACTATTTGAGATGTGTTTATCAAACATTTGATTTAAAAAAAATATGTATACTATACAATTCATAAATTCAAAAGTGTATATTAGTCAAGCTAATACATTGTCTCCTATACCTTAAAACCTATATCAAAATACATTAAACCTTAAAAAGCCCCCTCAATCGTACACACATACCAATCCAACTTACATTCTTCGCACCCATTCACAACAAAAATACATAAAACAAAGGATTCAATATTGAGGTACACAACCTCTCAATTAATGACGTTTTGTTGTTATTTCTTAACACAACTTCAAATGTTACCGATTAATCATACATATAAACATTTAACAAGTGCTCCCTTCATATTTTCCTTTGTTGACCAAATCTCTTCCAGAGCTTTCCCCTTTACTAGTAAGATTCCTTTCAGTATGTCTTCTCAATGTTATTCCCTGTATATCTTTTCAGTGTTCTCCCCGACAAGGGACCCTCGATTGGCCCAAACTGGGCTTCCTCAGGGGTTAATGATCCTGTATATGCAAACATCACATATATCAACCCTTACGCTCATAATGATTCAAACCTCCCAAAGTTAGATATTACCAGCTCTATTACCCTCTGCACTGCATGGTATGTGAATCCAGAACAACTACCGCCAAAGTGGCATTCAAAAAACAATTTCACCTGCGTCGTTATAGTGTCCAAATGCTATTTTAACTTTGAATACAGATCTCCTGAAATTTTAACTATTTCATCTCCTCTACAAAACAGCAAAACAAATCAATTATTCTTATGATCTCAAACAAATAAAACATGGGGCGAAACCTCTTCAAACAACTAAACACATGGAATTTCCACAACCGAATCAGACTCACTAGCTTAACGTACTGCCATGCTCAGCTCCAACGACACTCTCATAAACCAAACCATGCCGTCATACCCTACGTGTGCCACGTAGCTTTTTAAACACTACTCATCCAATCAAAACTGAGAGACTGGTTACATGAATTCAGACCACTAGATTTCATTATTAAGACCGAGTGGTATCATAAAGCGATTGATAAATGAAGCACTGTTCACATTGACGTAATTCACAAGAAATATAACCCCTTGTATTGCTTTTAATTGTTTAATGATGAAAAATTGTATCTCCTTGACCTTATGTGACTCTGCCAACCAATGGGACACGAGGGGGGCATTCTCTTTAGATCTCTGAGCTCTTCTCTTATGTTCTATGATGCGCTGTCTAATTTCTCTCTTCGTTTGCCCAATGTAGATATAAGAACATGGACAAACAATTGCATAAACAATGCAACTCGATTTACATGTAAAAGATCCTGGTAAAACATAAGGAAAAGGCAAACATTTATGAACAAACTGCTGGATACTTAGTACACACTGAACAATCATTACACCTTTCTGTCCATGAAATTCTTCTTGTATAATTTGTACCTCATTAACTCTAGATAATTTACTCTTTATATTCCTTCCTTTCTTAATAACAAAATCTGTAAACAAAGGTAAAGACCCCAGCACTGGCCAGTGTTTTAAAATAATACATTTTACTACTGTCATACGTGCAAAATATGGTAATGTACAAATCACATGGGATACAGATTCCTTGTTATTTTTGATTAACAGATTTTGTCTATTGGCATATAGACCTCTTTTATATACCTGTCTAACACACTGGCAATAATACCTATGATTCATGAACCTCTGTACCAATTCCTAGGAACACTGTACATAGGGATCGAAGTGAATAAACGTCGATATCTCAGGAATTGTTTTTATGTTTTTCTTTGTTTGATATCATAAGAATAATTGATTTGTTTTGCTGTTTTGTAGAGGAGATGCAATGGTCAGATCACTTCATTATTAAACTATTAGGATCTATTCCACCTAACTCTATACTTCCCCAGATCAATAAAAAGCAAATCTATAAAAGAAAACAATTAGACCCAGAACTAGTTGGCAACTATCCCTCTCAACACCTCCTTCCACAAACTACACTTGAAACCCAAGAAGACATTGACAAGGAATTTGAAAGCTGGTCCAATACAATACTTAATTTGTTTGATAAACTAGCACCTAAAAAACGTTGCACAATACATTCATGCGAACATGCACCATGGTACATTCTGGAATTACGCCACCTAAAAGTCAAACTATGCCATCTTGAATGAAAATAGTGGAAAAAAAATAATTCCAGAACATAAAAATGCTTACTTTACATGTCTTAAGTTTTATAAAATTCAAATCATCCTCAGTAAGAAAACACATTGTGCAAAGAAAATTTAATTTGCAAACGGAAACAGGGTACTGTTTAATATAGTAAAATCACTGACATCATCAAAATATGAGTGATCAAATCATCTTTCAAACTCCTTTTGCGATAATCTAGCAAACCATTTCAAAGATAAGATTCAGGATCTTTCACAAAAATGTGCTCATCTACTAATTCCAAATACCAAATCCTCTCTACCTACTTATTCCTGGTCAGATTTTTCAACCATCTCAGTAGATACTATAACTCACATCATTACTAAATCAAAAGTTTCGAATAGTCCATTCAATCCTTGTCCAGATAATTTTTTATGTGATATCCGTGAATCAATTGCCCCTTCACTGACTCAATTAATTCTTCTCTGCAATCCGGTTATTTTCCCACCTCACTCAAAAAAACCTTGATTCTCCCCATTCCCAAGAAGAAGCTATCCAGTGCTACTCTTCTGAGTAACTACCGTCTGATTGCATCTCTTACCATTCCGGCCTACATAATTGAATCAGTTGTACTAAATCAGCTAAATGAATATATTGAAGACAACAATATTTTGCATCCAAATCAACACAGCTTCCGAAAAGGTCACAATACCGAAAGTCTTCTCCTCTCATCATTTGACACCATAATCCGAGGCTTTGGCACCAATATAGATTACGGTGCATCCTCATTTTACTTGACATTTCCACAGCCTTCGATATCCTGGACCATACCAACTTATGCAATAATTTACAAAATATAGGAATCTCTGGCAAAGTTCTCAACTGGTTCATATCCTTTTACCATCATCCACAACATCAATATCAATCAATATCATTCCAATTATTATTATACTGACTCTGGAGTACCACAAGGATCCGCGCTCTCTGCAATTTTGTTCAATATATACCTTCTCCCTCTATGTCAGCTCCTATTCAACCTCAACTTAAATTACAAAATTTACGCAGACGACATTCAGTTTATTCTTCCTTACGAAGGATCTTGGAAACATACCTTCTCACTCACTACACTTTATCTGCAAACAATAAATACATGGTTAACACACAATCGTCTTACTCTTAATACAGCAAAAACCGAAATTAAACATCTATCCACCATCCCAAACTCTACTTGCGCTCCCACCTCAGAACGCACATCCATATACCCATATGTAATCATGCTCGCAATCTAAGAGTAATCATTGATTCTAAACTTGCAATATCTGTCAATATCACTGAGGTCACAAAAACATCATTCTATGAAATCAAGTTATTAAAAAACCTCAAACCTTTACTTTTTCCCAAGGATTTCTGTTCTGTGTTGCAATCTCTCATCTTAACTAAACTAACTACTGTAATTCCCTATATATAGGTAGGCCTGCGCCTGGGCCTACTCACCCCAGGAATCCAGCTGTAAGCCCTGGTTCACCTTCGCTCACAGTGGTGGGCAGCCATCTCTGTCCCCGAGCGCCTGCAGCCTCCTCTGCCGCTTCCGACTCCTCCACGGTTCCTCCCTGCGCCTGATGGGCCTCCCTACATGGGCTGCGGAGTGATGCCACCGTCCTGCTTCCTCCGGGCCCTGGCTTAGGCGCGTGCGTGCGCAACCCTCTCACTCTTAAAGGGGCTGCGGCGGGAAAGTGGCCCGCGGCCTCAGATGATGACATCACTGGGCCTCTGTATAAAAGGCAGGGCCCAGCCACTTGTTCCCTGCCTTGGCAATAGGTCTCCACGATTGCTCGTGTGCTCGTTGCTTAATGTTCCTGGTTCCTGTTCCTGTTATCGTTCCTGGCTCTTGTTCCTGTCACTGTTCCTGGTTCCTGTTCCTGCTTGCTCCTTCGTCTCCTCCTTGTTCCCTTGGACTGATCCTCTGGTACTGACCTCTGCTTCATTAGACTATTTTTGGACTGATCCCCTGGTACTGACCCCTGCTTCGCTAGACTACGCTTGAACTGATCTCCTGACTCTGACCCTTGCTCTGCTTCCTGGTACCTTGCTTGCTTGCCGCCTGCTCTGACTCCAGCTTGCCTTGAACTCTCCTTCAGTAACCTATGGACTTGGCCTCTCAGGCTTCGGCCTATATTACTTGGACGCCTCCTGTTCTACTCTGTTCCTGTCAGCGTCCGGGTCTCTGGAACCCTGCCTTGTCCGGACCTGATACCTCTGCTGGTCCCTGGCGTACCCTTGTCCTCACCAACTGGGAGTTGTCATACGGAGGCCCGCCTAAGCCCAGCCAGCCCCGGCACCCAAGGGCTCAACCTGCGGGAAACGTGGGCTGGTATTGGTGAAACTCCAGCCGGCCTCCGTCTCCTAGCCTGCTCCGCCTCCCAACGGTGGGACCCTGCGGGTAGCGTCAACCCCACCTTGGGCCAAGAGTCCACCACCAGCGCAACATTGGTCTTCCTGAATACATAATACAACCAAGTCAATCAACCCAAAATTGTGCTGCCAGACTTTTAACCAATACCTCACGTAGAGATCTCATAACACCAATTCTTAAGCAGCTTCATTGGCTACTCATTCACTACCGAATTCAATATAAAATTGTAATGCTCATCCACACCCTACTACTTAGTACTACTTCCATTTGGTTATGTACCACTCTACGAATTTATCAACCTCCCCGTCAACTATGATACTTAGACAAAAATTACCTCCAAGTATCAACTGTAAAATCTTCTAGGTTAAACTTAACTCGCAACCATGCTTTCTCGGTTGTGGGCCCCACTTTATGGAACTCTCTTCCCAACCATATTCGTCATCTCACTACAAAACACGATTTTAAAACATTAATAAAAACATATCTCTTCTCAAAAGCTTTCTCAGATCCAGAACCTAAATGATAATCCAATCTTATTACTACTCCTTGTCAATTGTAATTTTCTTTAATGTATGCTTTTTGTTTTTATTAATTATGTATGTTTTATCTTCTTGTAAACCGCTTAGATCCACTCTGTGTGTATACACGATATATAAAAATCTTTTAAATAAATAAATACATTTGGACACTATAACGACGCAGGTGAAATTGTTTTTTGGATGCCACTTTGGCGGTAGTTGTTCTGGATTCACATAGCATGCAGTGCAGAGGTAATAGAGCAAACAAAAGTACGCCGGATTTTAATAGATATGCGCGAATCTTTTAAAATCCGGGGTCAGCACGCGCAAGGCTGCACAAAATCGGCAGCCTGCGCGCGCCGAGCCACGCAGCCTGCCTCCGTTCCCTCGGAGCGGCCTCGGAGGGAACTTTCCTACCACCCCCCCCCGCACCTTCCCCTCCCTTCTCCTAACTAACCCGCCCCCCGGCCCTAACTAATTCCCCCCCCTTACATTTATCGCGAAAGTTATGCCTGCCTTGGGCAGGCATAACTTTCGCGGGCTGGCTGCCGGTGCACCATGGTCCGATCCGGGGGCTGGTCCGGAGGCCACAGCCATGCCCCCAGAATGCCCCTGATGACGCGCTGGCCGCGACACGCCCCCGACATGCCCCCGATGCGACACGCCCCCGACACCCCCCCCCCCAGGAAAGCCCCAGGACTTACGCGCGTCCTGGGGCTTGCGCGCGCCGTTGAGCCTATGCAAGATAGGCTCAACGGCGCGCACAGGGGGGGTTTGGGGTAGGTTTTCGGGGGTTACGCGTGTAACCCTTTGAAAATCTACCCCTTTATTTGTAATTACCCATTCTCCTTGCCTTCTATACTAAATTAATTCCATATGTCCTAGAAACCCTCATAAGATAGAGGGAAATGAATACTTACCTACGAATTCCAACATTGTAGCCATCATGTTTCTTTTTTGGTTTTTGTTTGTTTGTTTGCTGAATTTATAACTATAAATGTCACCTTGTAAACTGTTGTGATCTATACATGGAACAACGGTATATAAAATGTCCACATAAATAAATAAATAAATAGTATACATATATATTTTTTTGAATAAATGTTTGGGTTATAACATGAACAATCCTAGTTCTGTTCTGCACCCATCACAAATCTTAAGTTCTTATGATTCTTGCTGTTTTATTGCAGTTATGATATACTCTGCATGTTTGGAAGAAGGATTCATAAAAGAATACATTGATATTTGTTTTATTACATGACTGGATCTGATGTTTCTATTAAGTGTTCTTTGTTTACTTTCTATGATATTGCTGTGTATTTATAAACTGCATTAAATATAAAATGTGAACCGATGTGATATCATTGATGAATGTCGGTATATAAAAATTTTAACTAAAATAAATAAATAAATAAAATAAATTAATACAGATCAATAAGCTATATTTAATGCTGGTAAGTGCTTGAAACAATTGTATTAAAATATTTTAAAGCGTCACTCATGATGCATGATGGCTGTTGCAGGCTACTTAGAAATCCATTCCCAGATGCACTCTAAGGCATTATTTATCGATAAGAGTACAACTAGCAGGGCCTAGATCTGTATGCCTACTGCCCACCCATGTTAACCTTTGCTCCCCCAAATAAAACTTCCGTTCTGGCTAGGCCACTGCTCCCAGCATGAGCTCTTTTCCTGGCCTAGGACCGGCGCTGTAGTGTTGGGTTCTGAAAGAGTGGAGCTCAGAGGAGGAATGGCTCTTTACTCCGCCTTAGAATCTGCTGAAGACTCTTCAGTGGAATTTGCTTTGTGGCCCGTGTATGATTTTAGATATTTTGCAGGAGCGTTTTGTTGTTTGAAATGGTTAATCGATGCTCCTGTCTGTATTATTACTTAGCTTAGGATAATAATGTTGGTTGTGCCTGTTGAGCGAAGGTCTGCATTGGTGTCTGTTATTCCTTGTATGTTGGTAATTGTTTATCACTCACAGAGCTGTGGGGTTTTTTTGGGGTGGGGGGAGTGAACGAATTTAAGCAAGAAATATTTGCAAACTCTGCTGCCGTGGAGGGGGAAGCATTCTGTGTAACATGACAGCTTGCAGTGCCTTGCTCTGGGTCTTGCATCGCTTACTTAGTTCATCAGGTCTTTACTTTTTCACTTGGAGGGCAGAAGGGTGAAAGAGGGTGTCAGTTTTCCAAAACTGGCTGGGCAATTTTATCTGGTTACTTTGAGCCCGATGTACACCTGCAATTAACCAGCTAGGTTCTGGGCTGCAAATCCGGCTAAATCTAACCTGGGTGGTTAGATTGAGGTCTGCCTTTACTGCAGCCTGGGTTATGTGTTTGCATTCGGCCAATCAGCACTGAAGCTAAATTCAAAAACCTGATCCCTTTATGGACCGTCTAGATGTGAGGTCTTACTCCTTTAAGTCCGCAGCATGAACCTGGTTTGCACGCTTAGAAGCTTGCTTTAGCTGCTCAAAACTTTTGAATATTGACTCCTTGGCTCTTTGTTCTCCCCCTTTTAATTTTACACCTACTCCATGGCGCTGGAGTCCATGCATAACTGGAAACTCCTCTTCATTGGGGCAGGCTGAGAGAATGTCTCCTGTGGCCTGTGCGCTTTCTGCTCAGAGCCAGGAGCTGGGCCCCTTGAGGATGGCTCCTGCTGTGAAACACTCCCCAGGGCTCTCATGGTGGCCAGCCAGAGTTCTTCTAGCTGCGTTACTCTGTTTTCAGAGATTTTCCAAGGCCATCCAATGTTCTGCCAGACACTTTTGCTGTTTCTCCAGTTGTTTCCCTATCATTGCGGAGCTTTTAGCAGACTTTGGCCAATGGCTCTGGCCCAGAAGGGTTGGGGGTCAGAAGGCACCCTTCGGTTCTCAGACAGAAGAATGGCCGGACAGACAGGTGGAAGAGGCTTTCTGCATTCCTTAGGCACTCTGATGCCAGCCCTCCCACCCCAGCAGTAGCTGCACATCTCCCTTACACACTTGGATGAGAGGTTGGATGCTGTATAAATCCAGTTTACTAGCAGATTTTATATTTGTTTCCTGGTCCCACTTTCTCCTCACTCCCCAGCCCTTCGAGAAATGATGGAGTGTGCCGAGCAGCTGGGAAGGGAGCGCTGGCTGGTGTAATGATCCTTAGAGCCCGGAGTTCACATGCTGCAACAGCTGTTTCAGCTCAGCCACGGAGCAAGGAAATGTGCCGGAACTAATGGCCAGTCTCCAGCGAGCTGAGGAGCCCCGGCACCATTAATTCAGGAGTCGCTGCTCACTCACTGTGCCAGGCACTAAGGGACCGGTGACTCCAGTCCAGGACTCACTGCTCACTCACTGTGCCAGGGACTGAGGGACCTGTGACTCCAGCCCAGGACTCACTGCTCTCTCACTGTGCCAGGGACTGAGGGACCGGTGACTCCAGCCCAGGACTCACTGCTCTCTCACTGTGCCAGGCACTGAGGGACCTGTGACTCCAGCCCAGGACTCACTGCTCACTCACTGTGCCAGGGACTGAGGGACCTGTGACTCCAGCCCAGGACTCACTGCTCACTCACTGTGCCAGGGACTGAGGGACCGGTGACTCCAGCCCAGGACTCACTGCTCACTCACTGTGCCAGGCACTGAGGGACCTGTGACTCCAGCCCAGGACTCACTGCTCACTCACTGTGCCAGGGACTGAGGGACCTGTGACTCCAGCCCAGGACTCGCTGCTCACTCACTGTGCCAGGGACTGAGGGTCCTGTGACTCCAGCCCAGGACTCGCTGCTCACTCACTGTGCCAGGGACTGAGGGACCTGTGACTCCAGCCCAGGACTCGCTGCTCACTCACTGTGCCAGGGACTGAGGGTCCTGTGACTCCAGCCCAGGACTCACTGCTCACTCACTGTGCCAGGGACTGAGGGACCTGTGACTCCAGCCCAGGACTCACTGCTCACTCACTGTGCCAGGGACTGAGGGACCTGTGACTCCAGCCCAGGACTCACTGCTCACTCACTGTGCCAGGGACTGAGGGACCGGTGACTCCAGTCCAGGACTCACTGCTCTCTCACTGTGCCAGGGACTGAGGGTCCTGTGACTCCAGCCCAGGACTCACTGCTCACTCACTGTGCCAGGGACTGAGGGACCTGTGACTCCAGCCCAGGACTCACTGCTCACTCACTGTGCCAGGGACTGAGGGTCCTGTGACTCCAGCCCAGGACTCACTGCTCACTCACTGTGCCAGGGACTGAGGGACCTGTGACTCCAGCCCAGGACTCACTGCTCACTCACTGTGCCAGGGACTGAGGGACCTGTGACTCCAGCCCAGGACTCGCTGCTCACTCACTGTGCCAGGAACTGAGGGTCCTGTGACTCCAGCCCAGGACTCACTGCTCTCTCACTGTGCCAGGGACTGAGGGACCTGTGACTCCAGCCCAGGACTCGCTGCTCTCTCACTGTGCCAGGGACTGAGGGACCTGTGACTCCAGCCCAGGACTCACTGCTCACTCACTGTGCCAGGGACTGAGGGACCTGTGACTCCAGCCCAGGACTCACTGCTCTCTCACTGTGCCAGGGACTGAGGGACCTGTGACTCCAGCCCAGGACTCACTGCTCTCTCACTGTACCAGGGACTGAGGGACCTGTGACTCCAGCCCAGGACTCACTGCTCTCTCACTGTGCCGGGGACTGAGGGACCTGTGACTCCAGCCCAGGACTCACTGCTCTCTCACTGTGCTAGGGACTGAGGGACCTGTGACTCCAGCCCAGGACTCACTGCTCACTCACTGTGCCAGGCACTGAGGGACCTGTGACTCCAGCCCAGGACTCACTGCTCTCTCACTGTGCCAGGGACTGAGGGACCTGTGACTCCAGCCCAGGACTCACTGCTCACTCACTGTGCCAGGCACTGAGGGACCTGTGACTCCAGCCCAGGACTCACTGCTCTCTCACTGTGCCAGGGACTGAGGGACCTGTGACTCCAGCCCAGGACTGACTGCTCTCTCACTGTGCCAGGGACTGAGGGACCTGTGACTCCAGCCCAGGACTCACTGCTCACTCACTGTGCCAGGGACTGAGGGACCTGTGACTCCAGCCCAGGACTCACTGCTCTCTCACTGTGCCAGGGACTGAGGGACCTGTGACTCCAGCCCAGGACTCACTGCTCTCTCACTGTGCCAGGGACTGAGGGACCTGTGACTCCAGCCCAGGACTCACTGCTCTCTCACTGTGCCAGGGACTGAGGGACCTGTGACTCCAGCCCAGGACTCACTGCTCTCTCACTGTGCCAGGGACTGAGGGACCTGTGACTCCAGCCCAGGACTGACTGCTCACTCCCTGTGCCAGGGACTGAGGGACCTGTGACTCCAGCCCAGGACTCACTGCTCTCTCACTGTGCCAGGGACTGAGGGACCTGTGACTCCAGCCCAGGACTCACTGCTCTCTCACTGTGCCAGGGACTGAGGGACCTGTGACTCCAGCCCAGGACTGACTGCTCACTCACTGTGCCAGGGACTGAGGGACCTGTGACTCCAGCCCAGGACTCGCTGCTCTCTCACTGTGCCAGGGACTGAGGGACCTGTGACTGCAGCCCAGGACTCGCTGCTCTCTCACTGTGCCAGGGACTGAGGGACCTGTGACTCCAGCCCAGGACTCACTGCTCTCTCACTGTGCCAGGGACTGAGGGACCTGTGACTGCAGCCCAGGACTCGCTGCTCTCTCACTGTGCCAGGGACTGAGGGACCTGTGACTCCAGCCCAGGACTCACTGCTCTCTCACTGTGCCAGGGACTGAGGGACCTGTGACTCCAGTCCAGGACTCGCTGCTCACTCACTGTGCCAGGGACTGAGGGACCTGTGACTCCAGCCCAGGACTCACTGCTCTCTCACTGTGCCAGGGACTGAGGGACCTGTGACTCCAGCCCAGGACTCACTGCTCTCTCACTGTGCCAGGGACTGAGGGACCTGTGACTCCAGCCCAGGACTGACTGCTCTCTCACTGTGCCAGGGACTGAGGGACCTGTGACTCCAGCCCAGGACTCGCTGCTCACTCACTGTGCCAGGGACTGAGGGACCTGTGACTCCAGCCCAGGACTCGCTGCTCTCTCACTGTGCCAGGGACTGAGGGACCTGTGACTCCAGCCCAGGACTGACTGCTCACTCACTGTGCCAGGGACTGAGGGACCTGTGACTCCAGCCCAGGACTCACTGCTCTCTCACTGTGCCAGGGACTGAGGGACCTGTGACTCCAGCCCAGGACTCACTGCTCACTCACTGTGCCAGGGACTGAGGGACCTGTGACTCCAGCCCAGGACTCACTGCTCTCTCACTGTGCCAGGGACTGAGGGACCTGTGACTCCAGCCCAGGACTCACTGCTCACTCACTGTGCCAGGGACTGAGGGACCTGTGACTCCAGCCCAGGACTGACTGCACACTCACTGTGCCAGGGACTGAGGGACCTGTGACTCCAGCCCAGGACTGACTGCTCTCTCACTGTGCCAGGGACTGAGGGACCTGTGACTCCAGCCCAGGACTGACTGCTCTCTCACTGTGCCAGGGACTGAGGGACCTGTGACTCCAGCCCAGGACTCACTGCTCACTCACTGTGCCAGGGACTGAGGGACCTGTGACTCCAGCCCAGGACTCACTGCGCACTCACTGTGCCAGGGACTGAGGGACCTGTGACTCCAGCCCAGGACTCGCTGCTCACTCACTGTGCCAGGGACTGAGGGACCTGTGACTCCAGCCCAGGACTCGCTGCTCTCTCACTGTGCCAGGGACTGAGGGACCTGTGACTCCAGCCCAGGACTCGCTGCTCTCTCACTGTGCCAGGGACTGAGGGACCTGTGACTCCAACCCAGGACTCACTGCTCTCTCACTGTGCCAGGGACTGAGGGACCTGTGACTCCAGCCCAGGACTCGCTGCTCTCTCACTGTGCCAGGGACTGAGGGACCTGTGACTCCAGCCCAGGACTCACTGCTCACTCACTGTGCCAGGGACTGAGGGACCTGTGACTCCAGCCCAGGACTCGCTGCTCACTCACTGTGCCAGGGACTGAGGGACCTGTGACTCCAGCCCAGGACTCACTGCTCACTCACTGTGCCAGGGACTGAGGGACCTGTGACTCCAGCCCAGGACTCGCTGCTCACTCACTGTGCCAGGGACTGAGGGACCTGTGACTCCAGCCCAGGACTCGCTGCTCTCTCACTGTGCCAGGGACTGAGGGACCTGTGACTCCAGCCCAGGACTCGCTGCTCACTCACTGTGCCAGGGACTGAGGGACCTGTGACTCCAGCCCAGGACTGACTGCTCACTCACTGTGCCAGGGACTGAGGGACCTGTGACTCCAGCCCAGGACTGACTGCTCGCTCGCTGTGCCAGGGACTGAGGGACCTGTGACTCCAGCCCAGGACTCACTGCTCACTCACTGTGCCAGGGACTGAGGGACCTGTGACTCCAGCCCAGGACTGACTGCTCACTCACTGTGCCAGGGACTGAGGGACCTGTGACTCCAGCCCAGGACTCGCTGCTCTCTCACTGTGCCAGGGACTGAGGGACCTGTGACTCCAGCCCAGGACTCGCTGCTCTCTCACTGTCCCAGGGACTGAGGGACCTGTGACTCCAGCCCAGGACTCACTGCTCTCTCACTGTGCCAGGGACTGAGGGACCTGTGACTCCAGCCCAGGACTCGCTGCTCTCTCACTGTCCCAGGGACTGAGGGACCTGTGACTCCAGCCCAGGACTCGCTGCTCTCTCACTGTGCCAGGGACTGAGGGACCTGTGACTCCAGCCCAGGACTGACTGCTCTCTCACTGTGCCAGGGACTGAGGGACCTGTGACTCCAGCCCAGGACTCACTGCTCTCTCACTGTGCCAGGGACTGAGGGACCTGTGACTCCAGCCCAGGACTGACTGCTCACTCACTGTGCCAGGGACTGAGGGACCTGTGACTCCAGCCCAGGACTCGCTGCTCTCTCACTGTGCCAGGGACTGAGGGACCTGTGACTGCAGCCCAGGACTCGCTGCTCTCTCACTGTGCCAGGGACTGAGGGACCTGTGACTCCAGCCCAGGACTCACTGCTCTCTCACTGTGCCAGGGACTGAGGGACCTGTGACTGCAGCCCAGGACTCGCTGCTCTCTCACTGTGCCAGGGACTGAGGGACCTGTGACTCCAGCCCAGGACTCACTGCTCTCTCACTGTGCCAGGGACTGAGGGTCCTGTGACTCCAGTCCAGGACTCGCTGCTCTCTCACTGTGCCAGGGACTGAGGGACCTGTGACTCCAGCCCAGGACTCACTGCTCTCTCACTGTGCCAGGGACTGAGGGACCTGTGACTCCAGCCCAGGACTCACTGCTCTCTCACTGTGCCAGGGACTGAGGGACCTGTGACTCCAGCCCAGGACTCACTGCTCTCTCACTGTGCCAGGGACTGAGGGACCTGTGACTCCAGCCCAGGACTGACTGCTCTCTCACTGTGCCAGGGACTGAGGGACCTGTGACTCCAGCCCAGGACTCGCTGCTCACTCACTGTGCCAGGGACTGAGGGACCTGTGACTCCAGCCCAGGACTCGCTGCTCACTCACTGTGCCAGGGACTGAGGGACCTGTGACTCCAGCCCAGGACTCACTGCTCTCTCACTGTGCCAGGGACTGAGGGACCTGTGACTCCAGCCCAGGACTCACTGCTCACTCACTGTGCCAGGGACTGAGGGACCTGTGACTCCAGCCCAGGACTCACTGCTCTCTCACTGTGCCAGGGACTGAGGGACCTGTGACTCCAGCCCAGGACTCACTGCTCACTCACTGTGCCAGGGACTGAGGGACCTGTGACTCCAGCCCAGGACTGACTGCTCACTCACTGTGCCAGGGACTGAGGGACCTGTGACTCCAGCCCAGGACTGACTGCTCTCTCACTGTGCCAGGGACTGAGGGACCTGTGACTCCAGCCCAGGACTGACTGCTCTCTCACTGTGCCAGGGACTGAGGGACCTGTGACTCCAGCCCAGGACTCACTGCTCACTCACTGTGCCAGGGACTGAGGGACCTGTGACTCCAGCCCAGGACTCACTGCTCACTCACTGTGCCAGGGACTGAGGGACCTGTGACTCCAGCCCAGGACTCGCTGCTCACTCACTGTGCCAGGGACTGAGGGACCTGTGACTCCAGCCCAGGACTCGCTGCTCTCTCACTGTGCCAGGGACTGAGGGACCTGTGACTCCAGCCCAGGACTCGCTGCTCTCTCACTGTGCCAGGGACTGAGGGACCTGTGACTCCAACCCAGGACTCACTGCTCTCTCACTGTGCCAGGGACTGAGGGACCTGTGACTCCAGCCCAGGACTCGCTGCTCTCTCACTGTGCCAGGGACTGAGGGACCTGTGACTCCAGCCCAGGACTCACTGCTCACTCACTGTGCCAGGGACTGAGGGACCTGTGACTCCAGCCCAGGACTCGCTGCTCACTCACTGTGCCAGGGACTGAGGGACCTGTGACTCCAGCCCAGGACTCACTGCTCACTCACTGTGCCAGGGACTGAGGGACCTGTGACTCCAGCCCAGGACTCGCTGCTCACTCACTGTGCCAGGGACTGAGGGACCTGTGACTCCAGCCCAGGACTCGCTGCTCACTCACTGTGCCAGGGACTGAGGGACCTGTGACTCCAGCCCAGGACTCGCTGCTCACTCACTGTGCCAGGGACTGAGGGACCTGTGACTCCAGCCCAGGACTGACTGCTCACTCACTGTGCCAGGGACTGAGGGACCTGTGACTCCAGCCCAGGACTGACTGCTCACTCACTGTGCCAGGGACTGAGGGACCTGTGACTCCAGCCCAGGACTCACTGCTCACTCACTGTGCCAGGGACTGAGGGACCTGTGACTCCAGCCCAGGACTGACTGCTCACTCACTGTGCCAGGGACTGAGGGACCTGTGACTCCAGCCCAGGACTCGCTGCTCTCTCACTGTGCCAGGGACTGAGGGACCTGTGACTCCAGCCCAGGACTCGCTGCTCTCTCACTGTCCCAGGGACTGAGGGACCTGTGACTCCAGCCCAGGACTCACTGCTCTCTCACTGTGCCAGGGACTGAGGGACCTGTGACTCCAGCCCAGGACTCGCTGCTCTCTCACTGTCCCAGGGACTGAGGGACCTGTGACTCCAGCCCAGGACTCGCTGCTCTCTCACTGTGCCAGGGACTGAGGGACCTGTGACTCCAGCCCAGGACTGACTGCTCTCTCACTGTGCCAGGGACTGAGGGACCTGTGACTCCAGCCCAGGACTGACTGCTCTCTCACTGTGCCAGGGACTGAGGGACCTGTGACTGCAGCCCAGGACTCACTGCTCTCTCACTGTGCCAGGGACTGAGGGACCTGTGACTCCAGCCCAGGACTCACTGCTCTCTCACTGTGCCAGGGACTGAGGGACCTGTGACTCCAGCCCAGGACTCACTGCTCTCTCACTGTGCCAGGGACTGAGGGACCTGTGACTCCAGCCCAGGACTGACTGCTCTCTCACTGTGCCAGGGACTGAGGGACCTGTGACTCCAGCCCAGGACTCACTGCTCACTCACTGTGCCAGGGACTGAGGGACCTGTGACTCCAGCCCAGGACTCGCTGCTCTCTCACTGTGCCAGGGACTGAGGGTCCTGTGACTCCAGCCCAGGACTCACTGCTCTCTCACTGTGCCAGGGACTGAGGGACCTGTGACTCCAGCCCAGGACTCACTGCTCACTCACTGTGCCAGGGACTGAGGGACCTGTGACTCCAGCCCAGGACTCACTGCTCTCTCACTGTGCCAGGGACTGAGGGACCTGTGACTCCAGCCCAGGACTCACTGCTCACTCACTGTGCCAGGGACTGAGGGACCTGTGACTCCAGCCCAGGACTGACTGCTCACTCACTGTGCCAGGGACTGAGGGACCTGTGACTCCAGCCCAGGACTCGCTGCTCTCTCACTGTGCCAGGGACTGAGGGACCTGTGACTCCAGCCCAGGACTCGCTGCTCTCTCACTGTGCCAGGGACTGAGGGACCTGTGACTCCAGCCCAGGACTCGCTGCTCTCTCACTGTGCCAGGGACTGAGGGACCTGTGACTCCAGCCCAGGACTCGCTGCTCTCTCACTGTGCCAGGGACTGAGGGACCTGTGACTCCAGCCCAGGACTCGCTGCTCTCTCACTGTGCCGGGGACTGAGGGACCTGTGACTCCAGCCCAGGACTCGCTGCTCTCTCACTGTGCCGGGGGCTGAGGGACCTGTGACTCCAGCCCAGGACTCGCTGCTCTCTCACTGTGCCGGGGACTGAGGGACCTGTGACTCCAGCCCAGGACTCGCTGCTCTCTCACTGTGCCGGGGACTGAGGGACCTGTGACTCCAGCCCAGGACTCGCTGCTCTCTCACTGTGCCGGGGACTGAGGGTCCTGTGACTCCAGCCCAGGACTCACTGCTCTCTCACTGTGCCGGGGACTGAGGGACCTGTGACTCCAGCCCAGGACTCGCTGCTCTCTCACTGTGCCGGGGACTGAGGGACCTGTGACTCCAGCCCAGGACTCGCTGCTCTCTCACTGTGCCGGGGGCTGAGGGACCTGTGACTCCAGCCCAGGACTCGCTGCTCTCTCACTGTGCCGGGGACTGAGGGGCCTGTGACTCCAGCCCAGGACTCACTGCTCTCTCACTGTGCCGGGGACTGAGGGACCTGTGACTCCACCCCAGGACTGACTGCTCTCTCACTGTGCCAGGGACTGAGGGACCTGTGACTCCAGCCCAGGACTCGCTGCTCTCTCACTGTGCCGGGGACTGAGGGACCTGTGACTCCAGCCCAGGACTCACTGCTCTCTCACTGTGCCGGGGACTGAGGGTCCTGTGACTCCAGCCCAGGACTCACTGCTCTCTCACTGTGCCGGGGACTGAGGGACCTGTGACTCCAGCCCAGGACTCACTGCTCTCTCACTGTGCCGGGGACTGAGGGACCTGTGACTCCAGCCCAGGACTCACTGCTCTCTCACTGTGCCAGGGACTGAGGGACCTGTGACTCCAGCCCAGGACTCACTGCTCTCTCACTGTGCCGGGGACTGAGGGACCTGTGACTCCAGCCCAGGACTCACTGCTCACTCACTGTGCCAGGGACTGAGGGACCTGTGACTCCAGCCCAGGACTGACTGCTCACTCACTGTGACAGGGACTGAGGGACCTGTGACTCCAGCCCAGGACTCACTGCTCACTCACTGTGCCAGGGACTGAGGGACCTGTGACTCCAGCCCAGGACTCACTGCTCACTCACTGTGCCAGGGACTGAGGGACCTGTGACTCCAGCCCAGGACTCACTGCTCTCTCACTGTGCCAGGGACTGAGGGACCTGTGACTCCAGCCCAGGACTGACTGCTCACTCACTGTGCCGGGGACTGAGGGACCTGTGACTCCAGCCCAGGACTCACTGCTCACTCACTGTGCCAGGGACTGAGGGACCTGTGACTCCAGCCCAGGACTGACTGCTCACTCACTGTGCCAGGGACTGAGGGACCTGTGACTCCAGCCCAGGACTCACTGCTCACTCACTGTGCCAGGGACTGAGGGACCTGTGACTCCAGCCCAGGACTGACTGCTCACTCACTGTGCCGGGGACTGAGGGACCTGTGACTCCAGCCCAGGACTCACTGCTCTCTCACTGTGCCGGGGACTGAGGGACCTGTGACTCCAGCCCAGGACTCGCTGCTCTCTCACTGTGCCAGGGACTGAGGGACCTGTGACTCCAGTCCAGGACTCGCTGCTCACTCACTGTGCCAGGGACTGAGGGACCTGTGACTCCAGCCCAGGACTCACTGCTCCCTCACTGTGCCAGGGACTGAGGGTCCTGTGACTCCAGCCCAGGACTCACTGCTCTCTCACTGTGCCAGGGACTGAGGGACCTGTGACTCCAGCCCAGGACTCACTGCTCACTCACTGTGCCAGGGACTGAGGGACCTGTGACTCCAGCCCAGGACTGACTGCTCTCTCACTGTGCCAGAGTCTGAAGGACCTGTGACTGCAGCCCAGGATTAGGGACCAGTGACTCCAGGCCAGGACTCACTGCTCACTCACTGTGCACATTCCCAGAGCTGCTGAGCAGCCTGGGAAAGCTCAGCCCCCAGGTCGGTGCTAATAAGTCTCCTGGTGCCGGCTCCTGCACCATCCAGTGAGGATAGGCTCACTGAGGGAAATTTGCTCATTGTCTTGTACAGAGGTTGGTGCTATTTATGTCTGATACCGGTTTACCAGCAGTGCCAAGTTCTTTCTGGAGTGAACTCTTGCTCCAAACTCTGTCACTCAGGAAGCATGCGGGTCTGACAGGAAATCCCGGCATGAGGGCTGCTAAATCTTCAGCAAGGAAAAGAATCATGTTATTTTGTTTACTGGCCTCACTAACGAGCTTCCCATGCACTCAGTCACCTGCACCTCATTGCTGGACTCTTCCTGATGGTGTCACCCCCTTGAGCCTCAGTCTCCCTTCCCTGTCCCTATCTGCTGCTCCTGGATAGGGGGGATTGAGGCTGCACTGGTGCCAATGGTGCTGCTGGACTTGCTTTCAGGAGCCCCAGCTTCGCGGTTTATGTTTTCTCTCTTGATCTTCTGGGAACAGGCTGAGTTGAAGGGAATTGTCTGTGCATTCTTCAGATTCCCGTATGCTTATTGAGCTATAAGAGTCTTTCCCCAGAAAAGATTTGATGCCACAGAAGCTTTGCGGTTTGCCATTTGCCAGTATGTGTGCTGACTCAGCGGTGAGTAAGAGGAACATTTTCCTCCTGTAGTACCTGCTAACACCGACCAAGTCCCTCAGGGCCACAGTCACTAGCCTTGGATTTCCAATTAGGCAGAGAAGACACCTGCCTAGGGGCGCTGAGCTGAGAGGGGCCACTTCCTCTTCTGCTCTCACAGAGTGGCAGTGCCCTGCCAGGCCCAGCCTCTTGAAGGCATCAGAGGTTTGTAGGCAGGCAAAATAAGAACATAAGAACATGCCAAACTGGGTCAGACCAAGGGTCCATCAAGCCCAGCATCTTGTGTCCAACAGTGGCCAATCCAGGCCGTAAGAACCTGGCAAGTACCCAAACACTAAGTCTATTCCATGTAACCATTGCTAATGTCAGTGGCTTTTCTCTAAGTGAACTTAATAGCAGGTAATGGACTTCTCCTCCAAGAACTTATCCAATCCTTTTTTAAACACAGCTATACTAACTGCACTAACCACATCCTCTGGCAACAAATTCCAGAGTTTAATTGTGCGTTGAGTAAAAAAGAACTTTCTCCGATTAGTTTTAAATGTGCCCCATGCTAACTTCATGGAGTGCCCCCTAGTCTTTCTACTATCCGAAAGAGTAAATAACCGATTAACATTTACCTGTTCTAGACCTCTCATGATTTTAAACACCTCTATCATATCCCCCCTCAGTCGTCTCTTCTCCAAGCTGAAAAGTCCTAACCTCATTAGCCTTTCCTCATAGGGGAGCTGTTCCATTCCCCTTATCATTTTCATTGCCCTTCTCTGTACCTTCTCCATCGCAACTATATCTTTTTTGAGATGCGGCGACCAGAATTGTACACAGTATTCAAGGTGCGGTCTAACCATGGAGCGATACAGAGGCATTATGACATTTTCCATTTTATTCACCATTCCCTTTCTAATAGTTCCCAACATTCTGTTTGCTTTTTTGACTGCCGCAGCACAGTGAGCCGATGATTTCAATGTGTTATCCACTACGATACCTAGATCTCTTTCTTGGGTTGTAGCACCTAATATGGAACCTAACATTGTGTAACTAGAGCATGGGTTATTTTTCCCTATATATATATCACCTTGAACTTATCCACATTAAATTTCATCTGCCATTTGGATGCCCAATTTTCCAGTCTCACAAGGTCTTCCTGCAATTTATCACAATCTGCTTGTGATTTAACTACTCTGAACAATTTTGTATCATCTGCAAATTTGATTATCTCACTTGTCGTATTTCTTTCCAGATCATTTATAAATATACAAGCCGTTAAGCCCATTAAAACGGGCTACATCCCTCTGTCTCTCACCTCCCCCTCATTCTCTCTCCCCTCACTCTTCACCACCCCCCTCCCCCACCCACTCCTCTCCACCCTCTCTCTCCTCTCACTCAGTCCCTCCCTCCCTCCCTCTCTCCCCCCTCTCCCTCACTCCCTCCTCTCCCTCACTCCCTCCCACTCAGTCCCCCCTCTCTCTCCCTCCCACTCACTCAGTCCCCCCTCTCCCTCCCACTCACTCAGTCCCCCTCTCCCTCCCTCCCTCCCACTCACTCCCTCCCTCCCTCCCACTCAGTCCCTCCCTTCACCCGCCTCCATTTCCTTCCGACGCCGTACTCGCAACTCCTCGCAGCCCACACCCACCTCCATTTCCTCCCGGCGCCGTAAGCGCGACTTCCCGCAACCCTCACCCGGCTCCATTAACTCCTACCGCTCCTGCCGGCAGATCTCGGGGGGGGGCGCGGGAGTGACACCCCCCCCCCCCCCCCCCGAGATCTGCCGGCATATCTGGGGAGGAGAAGTAGCGGCACCGCGCGCGCGGCGCCGCTGCTTCTCCTCCCGCTCCTGCGGCCCCACCGCCATTTTTTTTTTCTGACCGACGTCCTTGCCCGCACATGCGTAGTAGAGCTGCGCTCTATTGCGCATTTGCGGGCCGTCGGTCACAGGCCATTTATAAGGTAGATTGAAAAGTAAGGGTCACAATACAGATCCCTGAGGCACTCCACTGCCCACTCCCTTCCACTGAGAAAATTGTCCATTTAATCCTATTCTCTGTTTTCTGTCTTTTAGCCAGTTTGCAATCCACGAAAGGACATCGCCACCTATCCCATGACTTTTTACTTTTCCTATTTATTTATTTATTTATTTATTTATTTATTTAACATTTTTATGTACCGAAATTCATGTAGCAAAGTTACATATCAATTCGGTTTACATTATAACATTAAACAGGCATGACCGAATGCAATTACATCGAACAGGAGAATAAACTTGGATCAAGTAAATTGGGGATTAAATAACAAAGAATACAATAATTAATGAGTGAGATTCTAGAGAGGACCTGGCTAAATATAAAGTAGACATGGTACAAGGTGCACATATTTGGAAAGCTTGAGCGGAATTATTATTATGGATAGAAAGCTTGTTTGAATAGCCAAGTTTTGTGTCTCTTTTTAAAGGCGATAGGGCAAGGTTCTTTCCGGAGCAATGGTGGTAGAGTGTTCCATAGCGCGGGGCCTGCTGTGGAAAGAGTATGTTTATTTAATGAGGTTTTGATGGTTGGGGCGAGGAGAGTATCCCTATAGGCTGTTCTCACCGGTCTGGAGGGTATATGTGGCTGAAGAGGAATGAGCTTGTGTATAGATTTGTGTATGATTGTTAGTACTTTGTAGGAGATTCTAAACTTGATTGGGAGCCAGTGTAGGTTTTTCAAAATGGGGGTAATATGATTTCTTATGTTAGACTTAGTCAGAATCCTGGCTGCAGCGTTTTGAAGCATTTGTAATGGTTTTATGGTGTTGGTTGGGAGGCCGAGTAGGAGGGAGTTACAATAGTAAATTTTTGAAAAGATGATTGCTTGGAGAACTGCCCGGTAGTCTTGGAAATGGAGGAGCAGTCTGAGTCGTTTCAGGACTTGCAATTTATAGAAGCCGTCCTTAGTGGTATTATTAATGAATCTCTTAAGGTTTAGTTGACTGTCCATGACAACTCCGAGGTTTCTAACTTGCGAGGAGAAGGATAGTTGACCAGTAGGGGGTATGTTAGCTGTTGCATGGTTATATTCCTGTGTGACAAGGAGTAGTTCAGTTTTATTGGAATTAAGGATCAAATTAAGGCTCATGAGTAGGTTGTTGATGGCTTGGAGGCAGATGTTCCAGAATTCTAGTGTTTTTTATAGTGATTCCGTGACCGGGATGAATATTTGCATGTCGTCTGCGTAGATATAGTGGGTTAGTTTTAGTTTGGAGAGAAGCTGGCAAAGCAGTAATAGATAAATGTTTTATTTATTTATTTATTTAACACTTTTTTATACCGACCTTCATAGTAATAACCATATCGGATCGGTTTACATTTAACAAGGGTATAACTGAAGCGCCAACTAAAATAATTAAACAATAGAGGTGAATAAGGCAAAGTTACATTCAACAAGGAGTAAAGAACTTGGAAGCTTAAATAGCTGGAAAGAAGGTAAAGGCAGGTAATAATTATGAAATACAATATAGAATACGGATTAAAGCTTAAAGTGCTTTAACCTGGAAGTGCCAGAGTCCATCGTTCATGAAGATAAAAGATGTTGAAGAGGGTGGGGGATAGGGAGGAACCTTGAGGGACTCCCAAAGATGAGCGAACTGGGTGTGATTCGTCATTGTTGACTCTGACCTTATAAAATCTGTTATGTAGAAAAGATTTGAACCAGCTGAGAGCAGTGCCTTTGATGCCTATGTCAGATAGCCATTCCAGGAGTGTTGCGTGGTTTACCATGTCAAATGCGGCCGATAGGTTGAGGAGAATGAGTAGGCCGGGTTGTTTTTTATCTAGATTCAGCAACATTGTGTCCATTAGAGAGATTAGGAGATTTTCTGTGTTTCTGACTTTTCGGAAGCCAAACTGAGAGGGGGCTAGTATTTTGTTATCTTCTAAGTACTCAGAGAGTTGCTTGTGGACTATTTTTTCTAAGATTTTGGAAATGAAGGGGAGTTTAGCGATCAGGCGAAAGTTGGCAGGGTCATCTGGAGACAGGTTGGGTTTTTTCAGGAGTGGTTTTAGGATTGCGAGTTTCAAAGGGTCAGGAACTGAACCTTGCATTAGTGAGCAGTTAATTATGTCGGCAATTGGTTTGGTGACTGTTTTTGAGATGGCGATGAGTAAATTGGCGAGTATCGCATCTGAAGGGTGCAAGGCAGGTTTGAGCTTCTTTAGGATTGTTTCAATTTCTAAGGATGACGTTGGCTCGAAAGTTTCAAGACTAGTGTTTGTTGATAATGAGAGTAGTGGGCTGGGGGCGCAAGAAGAGCATTATTGGCATTTAAAGGTCTAATCAGATTGGTGATTTTTTTCTTGAAAAATGTGGCTAACTCTGAGGCTTTGCTGGCCGCTTGGTCGTCTGGAATGGTTGTGGGGGTAGGTTTGGTGAGAGATGATACCAGAGAGAATAAAGCTTTAGGGTCGAAGATGAAGTGGTGTATTTTCTGTGTGAAAAAATCCCTCTTTGTTTGGAGGATGGATATCCGGTAGCGGTGCATGAGAGATTTGTAAGCTTCCAGGTTTGATGGGGAAGGATTTTTCCGCCATGTATGTTCGAATCTCCTGATTTCTTGTTTCAAGGTTTTAAGCTGAGGGGTGTACCAGGGTTTCCTGTTTTTCGCATTGGAGTGGAGAGCTTTAGTGGTTAAAGGGCATGTTAGGTCTGCTATGTCCTTTGTTATTTTTATCCAGGAGGTGGTGGCTGAATTGGCATCTGTGAGGTCTAGTTTGTCTAATGCAGAGGATTTTCTGTGTGGGCTGAGAGTTTTTGGGTTGCATAACTTCCTGAATTGGACTATGGGTTTTTGTAATGGTAGGAGGATGGGTTGGATGAATTTGAGCGTTGTAGAAATTAACATGTGGTCTGACCAGGGAACTGGGGAACACGTTGTGGATGAAGCGGTGGTGAGGCTTTCATTTATGAAAATTAGATCCAGAGTGTGTCCTGCTTTGTGTGTCGGATCTTTGATAATTTGTTTGAATCCCAGATATTGAAGTGAGGTGAGAAAGGTTTCACAACTGGATGATTGAGGGGTTTTATCCACGTGGAGTTTGAAGTTTCCCATTATTATAGCAGGGGTATCTGTGTTGATGTGTTTGGCTAAGAATTCAATTAAAGGCGATGGGTCCGATTCTAGGCTTCCTGGAGGGGCATAGGTAAGGCCAATTTGAAGGTGTTTAGATTTGAAAAATGCGAATTCGAGAGAGGGTGAAGTGATGGTGGTCTGTAGAGATAGTCCTAGCTCTTTTTTTGTGGCTAATAATAGACCGCCGCCTCTTTTTTTGAATCTGGGGATGGAGAGGATGTCGTATGTGTGTGTGTGTGGAGTTGGTTGATTAGAGCCGTGTCTTCAGGTTTCAGCCATGTTTCGGTGATTGCGCAGCAGTCCAGATTTGATTCTGTTAGATAGTCGTAAAGGAGATGAGTTTTTTTCGATAGTGATTGTGCATTGATCAGGGTTAAGGAGAGTAGCGTGAGGCCTAGCAGTTGGTTCAGTGGTGAAGTCATGATTGGGATAATTCTTTTTTGAATGAGGTTGGGATTGGTGTGGTTTTTTACAGAGTTTCTCCTTTGATTGTAGTTGATCGGTATAGTGAAGGAGTGCATGATGAGTGACGTCTGGGTGCATATCTGGAAGTCTCTGAGAGTGCTGTGGAAGACTGGGTGAGAGACTGGGCGTCTGAGGAAGTGTTGGAGGCGTCTGAACAGGTGTTGGAGAAGTCTGGATGAGTGTTGGTAGCGTCTGGAGTTTGGTAGAGTTTGGATGAGTGTTGTTGAGTCTGGATGAGTGCTGAAGTCGTCTGAGTGAGTGCTGGAGTTGTCCGAGTGTTGTTGAGTCTGGATGAGTGCTGAAGTCATCTGAGTGAGTGCTGGAGTTGTCCGAGTGTTGGTTGAGTCTGGATGAGTGCTGAAGTCGTCTGGGTGAGAGCTGGAGTTGTCCAAGTGAGTGCTGGAGTCGTTTGAGTGAAAACTGGAGTTGTCTGGGTAATTGCTGGAAAACTTCTTGCTGCTTGCTGGAGGCTTGTGGGTGGAAGTTGGAGTCGTCTGGAAGGATGTTAGGGTTTAAAATGATTAGAGCAATGGCGTGGAAGGTAGTTGGCTAGGTTGGTACTGGGACTTGAGAGGGAAGAGAGAGTTGCGCGGGTTCTTTTATTTCTTTTATGAGATACTGCACTTCAGGGCGCAACGAAGGGGCGAAACAAAGGGGCCTGCCCCTTTGTTGCGCTCCTTCGTTGTGCGGCGCCCGGTGCCTGGGAGTGGTTTCAGCTTTTAAGTCCCTCTTTTTTTAGTCACTAGTGGATGATGTAATCGGCGCGACCTGAGAGGGGGAGGAGGAAGTCCGATCATGGCGTGCGCGGTTCCCTGCGTGGCAGAACGAGCTGCGGTTTTTAGTGAGGCAAACGAGCTGCCTGAAGACCCGTGGTCGGCGCGGGGGCCCTCGGAGGTAAGAGCGAGAAATAATGGGCCTTACCCCGACGGGCTCGTGCGCCGATCGCACGGCCCCTCTCCCAGCTCCTGCTGAAGGCGTCCTCCTAGAAGCCTCTCATGAGGAACTTTGTCAAACGCCTTCTGTAAATCCAAGTATACTACATCTACCAGTTCACCTTTATCCACATGTTTATTAACTCCTTCAAAAAAGTGAAGCAGATTTGTGAGGCAAGAATTGCCTTGGGTAAAGCCATGCTGACTTTGTTCCATTAAACCATGTCTTTCTATATGTTCTGTGATTTTGATGTTTAGAACACTTTCCACTATTTTTCCTGGCACTGAAGTCAGGCTAACCGGTCTGTAGTTTCCCGGATCGCCCCTGGAGCCCTTTTTAAATATTGGGGTTACATTAGCTATCCTCCAGTCTTCAGGTACAATGGATGATTTTAATGATAGGTTACAAAGTTTTACTAATAGGTCTAAAATTTCATTTTTTTAGTTCCTTCAGAACTCTGGGGTGAATACCATCCGGTCCAGGTGATTTACTACTCTTCAGTTTGTCAATCAGGTCTACCACATCTTCTAGGTTCACCGTGATTTGATTCAGTCCATCTGAATCATTACCCATGAAAACCTTCTCCAGTACGGGTACCTCCCCAACATCCTCTTCAGTAAACACCGAAGCAAAGAAATCATTTAATCTTTGCGTGATGGCCTTATCTTCTCTAAGTGCCCCTTTAACCCCTCGATCATCTAATGGTCCAACTGACTCCCTCACAGGCTTTCTGCTTCGGATATATTTTTAAAAGTTTTTATTGTGAGTTTTTGCCTCTACGGCCAACTTCTTTTCAAATTCTCTCTTAGCCTGTCTTATCAATGTCTTACATTTAACTTGCCAACGTTTATGCATTATCCTATTTTCTTCTGTTGGATCCTTCTTCCAATTTTTGAATGAAGATCTTTTGGCTAAAATAGCCTCTTTCACCTCCCCTTTTAACCATGCCGGTGATAGTTTTGCCTTCTTTCCACCTTTCTTAATGTGTGGAATACATCTGGATTGTGCTTCTAGGATGGTATTTTTTTTTTAACAATGACCACGCCTCTTGGACACTTTTTACTTTTGTAGCTGCTCCTTTCAGTTTTTTTCTAACAATTTTTCTCATTTTATCAAAGTTTCCCTTTTGAAAGTTTAGCACGAGAGCCTTGGATTTGCACACTGTTCCTTTTCCAGTCATTAAATCAAATTTGATCATATTATGATCACTATTGCAAAGCGGCCCCACCACCGTTACCTCTCTCACCAAGTCCTGTGCTCCACTGAGAATTAGATCTAAAATTGCTCCCTCTCTCGTCGGTTCCTGAACCAATTGCTCCATAAAGCTATCATTTATTCCATCCAGGAACGTTATCTCTCTAGCGTGTCCCGATGATACATTTACCCAGTCAAATTGAATCATCGCTGACCAGGCTGAGTGGTACTGGAGAGAGGGGACAGTGGGGACAAAGGAAGAGGCACCTCTTTACCAGCAGGGCCCATCCCCTGCCACTTCTGCACGCCCATATTTTTGGACAGATCACTTCCCCCCCCCACCCCCACCCCCACCCCACCATTCCCTGCTCTTGTGCCTAGTGGTGCTTAAGAGGTAAATCTGGCCTTGGCTTTCACTTAACATGCATGCTCAATAATGACTCCATCACTAGGGATTTGGTGCAAGTAAAAAATCAGGCATGCATACTAAAAATGGGTGTGCGTGCCAAATATACAAACAGGGCATAATGAGCAATTTCATTCTCATCACCAAGGATTGCTAAATTTACTAAGGCTGTTGGGGCCTGCTAGAAGGAGGTGTGAAATGGCAGTGTGCTAGCAGGAGGAGTTGCAAACCCCAGCACTTAGCACTGCCCAGCGCTGCCTCTCAGTGTATCTGCAGAGAGAGGAGGATGGGGCTTTCAGATATGCATTGCTTGCACCTTGGGCTGCTTAGTATGACATGCACACTCTAAAAGTCCTGTGCACCCTGTACCTTGTGCATATTATTAGCTCAGTGAATCGGGTGCTAATGCTGATATTACATGCACACTCTAAAAGTCCTGTGCACCCTGTACCTTGTGCATATTATTAGCTCAGTGAATCGGGTGCTAATGCTGATATTACATGCACACTCTAAAAGTCCTGTGCACCCTGTACCTTGTGCTTATCATTAGCTCAGTGAATCCGGTGCTAATGCTGATATTATATGCATACAGTACGAGAACTGTGCACCCTGTACCTTGTGCTTATCATTAGCTCAGTGAATCCGGTGCTAATGCTGATATTACATGCACACTCTAAAAGTCCTGTGCACCCTGTACCTTGTGCATATTATTAGCTCAGTGAATCGGGTGCTAATGCTGATATTACATGCACACATTAAGAGTCCTGTGCACCCTGTACCTTGTGCTTATCATTAGTTCAGTGAATCCGGTGCTAATGCTGATTTTACATGCACACATTAAGAGACCTATGCACCCTGTATCTTGTAGATATCATTAGCTCAGTGAATCGGGTGCTAATGCTGATATTACATGCACACATTAAGAGACCTATGCACCCTGTACCTTGTAGATATCATTAGCTCAGTGAATCGGGTGCTAATACTGATATTATATACACACACTAAGAGACCTATGCACCCTATACCTTGTGCTTATCATTAGCTCAGTGAATCAAATGCTAATGCTGATATTACATGCACACACTAAGAGACCTTTGTACCTTGTACCTTGTGCATATCATTAGCTCAGTGAATAGGATGCTAATGCTAATATTACATGCACACACCAAAAGACCTGTGCGTCTTCTACCTTGCGCGTATCATTAGCTCAGTGAATTGGGTGCTAATGCTGATATTACATGCATACACTAAGAGACCTGTGCGTCTTCTACCTTGCGGGTATTATTAGCTCAGTGAATCGGGTGCTAATGGTGATATAGCAAATGTTGCTTACCTGATGTAACAGGTGTTCTCACAGGACAGCAGGATGTTAGTCCTCACAAATGGGTGACATCGAGGATGGAGCCCACCACGGAAAACTTCTGTCAAAGTTTAAACAGAACTTTGACTGGCCCCTACTGGGCATGCCCAGCAAGGCACCGACCCTGCAGCCAGCAGGGGTCTCCCCCCAGTCTGATTTCAAAGCTACAGGCAGTGCCTAAAAAGTAAAAATAAAACGAACCCAACACCGCGGGGTGGCGGGCGGGTTTCGTGAGGACTAACATCCTGCTGTCCTGTGAGAACACCTGTTACATCAGGTAAGCAACATTTGCTTTCTCACAGGACAAGCAGGATGGTTGTCCTCACAAATGGGTGAGTACCGAGCTGAGGATGTCCTGACTGACACCAAATGCACCCAACGGCGTGCAACAGGCACAACAACTGGGGTGGAATTTGGTAAAGGGCATCCGCACCCTACCGGGCAGGCGGAAAGGTGTTGGTACATCACGTTGGAAAAAGGTTGCGCAAGACAGATTGGCCGAAGATGGAGTCCTGTCTTCCAGCTTTGTCCAAACAATAGTGGGCTGCAAAAGTATGGAGAGAACTCCAGGTTGCAGCTTTGCAGATGTCAGGAAGCGGCACCGATCGAAGGTGTGCCACCGAAGTCGCCATGGCCCTCACAGAGTGTGCTTTTACACGGTCTTGAAAAGGAATGCCAGCTTGCTGATAGCAAAAAGAAATGCAGTCCGCCAACCAGAAGGATAGAGCCTGCTTACCCACAGGTTGTCCTAACTTGTTAGGATGGAAAGAGACGAATAATTGAGTGCTCTTTCTGTGAGAAACTGTACGGTCTAGATAGAATGCTAGAGCCCGTTTACAGTCTAGGGTATGCAGAGTCTGTTCTCCGGAGTTGGAGTGGGGCCTGGGAAAAAAGATAGGTAGTATGATGGATTGATTGATGTGAAACTCCGATACTACCTTAGGTAAAAATTTAGGGTGAGTGCGGAGTACCGCCCGGTCCTGCAGGAGTTTAGTGTAAGGCGGATAGGTGACTAAGGCCTGTAACTCACTAACCCTGCGAGCTGAAGTGACAGCTAAAAGGAATAATACCTTCCATGTGAGATACTTTAATTCACAGGAGTGTAGAGGTTCGAAAGGTGGTTTCATTAGACGACCAAGAACCAGATTAAGGTCCCAAGATGGGGCCGGAGGACGTAAGGGTGGTTTCAGATGGAGCAAGCCTTTAAGAAAGCGTGTCACCAGGGGTTGTACTGAAATAGGGACACCCTCTATACCTTTATGGAAGGCGGCTACCGCACTGACATGCATCCTAATGGAAGAGGTCTTTAGACCGGATTCTGATAGGTGCCATAAATAGTCCAAGAACTTAGAGATTGGACAGGAAAGGGGATCAAGGGACTGAGAAGTGCACCATGATGTGTACCTTTTCCATTTATATGAATAGGATCTTCTGGTGGAGGGCTTTCGTGAAGCTATCAGGACACGAGAAACCGAATCCGAAAGGTTAAAAGGCTGAAGGACTAACCTTTCAACATCCATGCCGACAGGGACAAGGCTTGGAGGTTGGGATGGAGGAGGCATCCGTCGTTTTGAGTGAGCAGATGCTGATCCGTTCCCAGAGGGATGTGCCTGCGGATGGAGAGATCCTGGAGTATGGGAAACCACACTTGGCGTGGCCAGTGGGGTGCTATCAGGATCATGGTTCCTCCGTCCTGGCGAAGCTTCACGAGAGTCCTTGACAGAAGAGGAAGTGGAGGGAATGCATAAAGCAGACCTGACGTCCACTTGAGGGAGAAGGCATCCCTGGGCCGAGAGTGCTGGCTCCGACTGAGAGAGCAGTAATCGTCCACTTTGTGGTTCTGAGGGGACGCAAAGAGGTCTATGCGGGGAAAACCCCACTTGTGGAACAGAGAGGTCACTACCAGAGGATCGAGTGACCACTCGTGTGGTTTGAAGACACGGCTCAGCCGGTCTGCCAATACATTGTCTACTCCCGGCAAGTAAGTGGCCTTGAGGTACATGGAATGGGAGAGGGCTTCTGCCCAAATCTGCGCAGCCTCCTGACACAGAAGGAAGGAGCCTGTGCCTCCCTGCTTGTTTATGTACCACATGGACACTTGGTTGTCTGTCTGGATTAAGATTATCTGATTCGATAGATGATCTTTGAAAGTTCTGAGCGCGTAGCGGATTGCTCGAAGTTCCAAGAAATTTATCTGGTGTTCGGCTTCCTCTGGTGACCATAACCCTTGGGTTTGCAATTCGTCCACATGGGCCCCCCAACCGATGTGGGAAGCATCGGTGGTTAGGATTACCTGTGGATCTGGTAGGAGAAAGGGTAAGCCTTGAAGGAGGTTGACTTGAGTTGTCCACCAGGTTAAAGACAGGCGTAGCGCTTGTGTAACTGTGACAATGGAGGACAGAGGCTGAAAAGCCTGAATCCATTGGTGTCGTAGAGTCCATTGTGTTACTCTCATGGCTAGTCGGGTCAAGGGAGTGACTTGAACCGAAGATGCCATGTGTCCTAGGAGGATGAGGAATTGGCGAGCTGTGGCAGTGTGTTGAGACTGGAGCTGGCGAGCTAGGGACATGAGCGTTTGAACTCGTTGAAGTGGAAGGTAGGCTTTTGCCTGTAAGGTGTCCAAGTCTGCTCCAATGAAGGATAAGGTTTGAGATGGGACTAAGCAAGATTTCTCGTAATTGACAAGAAACCCCAAGGAAAGGAGTGTGTGAATTGTCAACTTCAGGGAGGATTGAGCAAGTTGAGGGGTGGAGGCCCTGATTAGCCAATCGTCCAGATAGGGGTAGATGTGGACACCTTCCTTCCTGAGGAATGCTGCTACCACTACGAGACATTTGGTAAAGACCCGTGGAGCAGATGCCAGCCCGAAAGGTAGTACCCGGTATTGATAATGGTCGTGGCCTATCAGAAAACGCAGATACTTGCGATGAGATTGTGTTATCGCAATGTGGGTATAAGCGTCCTTGAGGTCGAGAGAGCACAGCCAATCCCCCTTTCGTAAGAGAGGGAGCAAGGCGCCCAGGGTTACCATCTTGAACTTTTCTTTTTGCAGATACTTGTTGAGGGCTCGAAGGTCCAGAATTGGACGTAGTCCCCCTGATTTCTTTGGTATGAGGAAGTATCTGGAATAGAATCCTTTCCCTTGTTGACAAGGAGGGACGGGTTCTATAGCATTTGATTGTAGAAGAAGGGATACTTCTTGTTGTAATTGAGTCAAATGGCTGGTTAGACTCCATGCCTGAAGGGGCGGGGAGTCTGGCGGAAGAGTTATGAAGTTGAGGTGGTAACCCTGTGCGATAATTGCTAGCACCCACTGATCTGAGGTGATCTGTTTCCAACGGTGTAAAAAGTGGTACAGACGACCTCCCACAGGGATGTGTGGAAGAGGGATTTGGCATGTGCTCAGTACAGGGAAGTCAAAGGCCCGCCGTAGGCCCAGGAGGTGGGGCTACAGTAGGTCTTTGCTTTCTCGGCTGACGAGGCTGAGGTCTGCTGGAGGACCGTGCAGGACGAGCCCTAGCTGATGGAGGAAAGTAGCGACGTGGTCGAAAGAACGACTTCTTAGAGTCCTTCTTTGGTGGTTGCTTGGAGGACACCTCAGGCGGGACAGATGAGAGTTGTTTCAACGTCTCATGGTGGTCTTTTAACTCCGCCACAATCTGTTGAATTTGCTCTCCAAACAAATTGTCGCCTAAGCAGGGTAAATCAGCAAGACGATCTTGGACCTCTGGACGAAGGTTGGAGGACTTTAACCAAGCCCAACGTCTGGCTGAGATGGCTGTGGCTGAAACCTTCGTGGAAGCATCGAATATGTCATAGGCAGTTCTGATGTCGTGCTTCCCTGCCTCAAATCCTTTGTGAAGAAGGGCTTGAAGCTGCGGTTGGTATTGGTCTGGTAATGTGTCAGCATAGTCTTGCATCTGCTTAAGGATGGCTCTGTTGTACTGAGTAATGTAAAGTTGATATGAAGCTATGCGTGAAATCAACATAGCTCCATGATATACCTTTCGTCCCACACTATCCAGGAATTTATTGTCCTTGGTAGGTGGAGTAGAAGAATGTGGTTTGAGACGCTTGGCCTTCTTTTGTGCGGACTCAACCACAACAGAGCGATGATCCAGTTGAGGCTTTTGAAAACCTGGTGCTGACTGGACAAGGTATGTGGAGTCGGCCTTCTTGTTGACTGGGGAAACAGAGGAAGGAGATTCCCAGTTTTTCTTGAGCAGATCCAAAAACACCTGGTGAATAGGAATAGAAGCGATGATTTTTGGAGCATCCAGAAATTGAAGCAGTTCCATCATCTGGTGTCTGTCATCAGCTTCAGATTGTAGTTGAAAAGGTACAACTTCTGACATCTCTTTCACAAAATTAATGAAAGATAGATCCTCAGGAGGAGATCTTTTTCTACTCTCTGTAGGAGAAGGTGGCGAAGGCAAATCTGTGTCAGAAGAAGTATCATCATCATCACCCCAGGTATCGTAGGGATCATGTGGGGCTTGTAGCCCTGATGGACCTGGCTGAGGCTCTGAAGGCATCGATGGAAACCGAGGTGGAATCGGTGCGGTAGGTGGAACCAGAAATGGCATCGATGGCTTCGGTGCTGCCGATGGAATCGGTGCCTGGCGCGGAATCGATGGAGCCGAAGGATAAATCAGTGGAGAAATACCAGAAGGTACCGATGGAACTACCCCGGAAGGGGGAAGTCGAAACGGTGTTTCTCCTGCCGATGAGAAACCAGTCGGAGACGGTGGTGTTGTCGATGGCACTGGAATCACCGATGGAAGGGCCGTCATGAGTGCCTCCATGCGGCTCAGTAGCGGTGCTAGCGCTTGCACCAACGGCTCGGTGGACGGTTCCCTCCTCGGTGGCAAAGCCAGTGCCGGCATCGGTGCCAGGGGCGGCACTGGAACCGGTGCCGGAGACGGTGCCGATGGAGGTTGTAATTTCTTCATCGCTTTCTCGATGGCCTCCTGGACCAGCCGGTCCAGTTCTGCCCGGAGACCAGGGGTAACCATACCCGGCTCGACGGGAGAGGGAGGCTGAGGCAGGGCCGGAGGGACCACCGTAACCGGTGGGATCACGGCCCCCACACCCCGAGAGGGTGAGGGTTTCCTCGATGCCGGCGAACGAGACGTGGAGGGTGTCCGGTCTGTTCGCGGCTTCTTTGTCGGTGACTCGGCTTGAGCGGAGGTCGATGGCTGTGGATCCTCGACAGGCCGAGACTTGTGCCGTCGATGGCGATGCTTTTCTTTCCGATCCCCTCGCCCATCCGGGGAAGGGACAGGAGTCGACGGCCGAGAAGCGATCGATGGTGGACGGTCACCGGAGGGTTGACGATGGTGGTACAACTTCGACGGTGCCGGTTCCGAGGACGTCGATGCTATCGATGGCGTTGGGGTGGGTGCATGGAAGAGGAGCCCCATCTTCTCCATCCTGGCTTTGCGACCTTTGGGTGTCATTAAGGCACATTTGGTGCAAGTCAGGACATCATGCTCACTACCCAAACACATTACACAAACCCTGTGGGGGTCTGTGATGGACATAGTCCGGGTACAATCCGGACAACGACGGAACCCCGTTGCCATGGCTGGAAGCCAAAATTTAGGCTGGGGATCGGTAAGTGCCAACAGGCCTCGAGGGCCAAAATCGACGGTAGTCGATGGAAAAGGCAAAAAACTTACCGGGTTCCGTAAGATGACTAAAAATTTGTCGAAGGGAGACCCCTGAGGGGCAAATTTTCTTAGGAAATTAATTTCCAAATTCCTGTCAGGAACGTGGTTAGAGAGCTCCTTTCACCGCGTGGCAACTGCTGCGCGGAAAAAAGAAGACTGGGGGGAGACCCCTGCTGGCTGCAGGGTCGGTGCCTTGCTGGGCATGCCCAGTAGGGGCCAGTCAAAGTTCTGTTTAAACTTTGACAGAAGTTTTCCGTGGTGGGCTCCATCCTCGATGTCACCCATTTGTGAGGACTACCATCCTGCTTGTCCTGTGAGAATACATGCATACACTAAGAGAACTGTGCACCTTGTACCTTGCGTGTATTATTAGCTCAGTGAATCGGATGCTAATGGTGATTTTACATGCATACACTAAGAGACCTGTGCGCCTGTACCTTGCGTGCATTATTAGCTCAGTGAATTGGGTGCTAATGCTGATATTACAGCATACACTAAGAGAACTGTGCACCCTGTACCTTGCCTGTGTTATTAGCTCAGTGAATTGGGTGCTAATGTTGATATTACAGCACACACTAAGAGAACTGTGCACCTTGTACCTTGCGTGTATTATTAGCTCAGTGAATCGGGTGCTAATGCTATATTACATGCATACACTAAGAGACCTGTGCATCTTCTACCTTGCAGGTATCATTAGCTCAGTGAATCAGGTGCTAATACTGATATTACATGTACACACTAAGAGACATTTGTACCTTGTGCATATCATTAGCTCAGTGAATAGGATGCTAATGGTGATATTACATGCATACAGTAAGAGAACTGTGCACCCTGTACCTTGCGTGTATTATTAGCTCAGTGAATCGGGTAGTAATGCTGATATTACAGCACACACTAAGAGAACTGTGCACCTTGTACCTTGCGTGTATTATTAGCTCAGTGAATCGGGTAGTAATGCTGATATTACATGCACACACTAAGAGACCTGTGCTTCTTCTACCTTGCACGTATCATTAGCTCAGTGAATCAGGTGCTAATACTGATATTACATGTACACACTAAGAGACATTTGTACCTTGTACCTTGTGCATATCATTAGCTCAGTGAATAGGATGCTAATGGTGATATTACATGCATACAGTAAGAGACCTGTGCGCCTGTACCTTGCGGGTATTATTAGCTCAGTGAATCGGGTGGTAATATTGGATATTACAGCACACACTAAGAGAACTGTGCACCCTGTACCTTGCCTGTGTTATTAGCTCAGTGAATTGGGTGGTAATGCTGATATTACATGCATATACAGTTTTTAGCACACCATTTAGTGATTTAGCCCCAAAGTGTCTCTCTTCTACACCTGCAACCAGTCAGAAAAGAAAGAAACACATAGGCTTAATTTGACAACTGTGTGGATGCTGCCTGTCTGGATACCAGAAGGCTACGTTTCTGAAGGCTGTGCCAGCAGCAGCCCAGTATTTGAGGTTGACAAGAGAAGGCGCGAGAGAGACTCCACTAGAGTTTGTGAGGTCAACAAGACGACTGAATGGGAATCTACCCAACCACGTCCCACTTAGTGGTTTTGAAGTTTCTTGCTCTGAATAATTTAGTCCTAGCTTGGGTGGGCTGCTCATGTGTCCTCATTTTTCACAAAGCAGTATTAATTCCATTTAAAAAGTCATCACGTTCTTCCTCTGGTTTATTTTTTACCCTTGTCACTCCTTGTCATTGATAAGTTATGCTGAAACCACTTAAATGCATTTTTTCTTGCTGTGTTTTAAATCTGTCACTCCAGTCTGCTGCTGCTGCTTTCTTGGCATTCGCTCTGCTGAATATGTGGGAATATGCAAAGATCACTTTTTACATCTAACCTTCCTCTCTCTGAGGCTCAGAACATCTCTCTAAACTTCTTTCTTAGAGTCCAATTTAAGCTAATAATTTAGCAATGGCCAGCAGAAACCTGGCACGCTGAGCCAGGACGTGTTTCAAGAACGGGGGAGCGTCTGCAAAGCTTTCAAGGGTCTCAGGTCCTGGCAGGCTGCACACACAGGACCTCCTTGGATTTTTTTCCCTTTACTATTACAACCCTGTCTCTTATGGCTCAGTCCATAGGCCCCACTGGGACCCTCCTGCAATGTTTGCATCCACACAGCCCACCATTTCTACCGAGCAACTGTTTCCTGTCCCAGCATTCAGGTGGCCCCCACCTGTGGCAGCCTTTCTCCATCTTCCCTGGATGTGACTGGAGAGTCATTCTGGCTCTGGGATGAAAATATAAATGGCACCTTGCTTAAGATCAAGAGCTGTTTTTGAATTATTAAGCAGTAGTTAAGAGATTATAAACTTATGTATGTCCTGCAACAGATGAGATATGATACAGACCTTCAAATACAGGGAAGGTTTTAATGATGCACGAACTTCAAACCTTTTCTGTTGGAAATAAATCAGAAGAACCAGGGGTCATGAAGAAAAACTCCAGGGAGGACGACTCAGAACCAACATCAGGAAATATTTCTTCACAGAGAAGTGTGGTGGAGGCCTGGAATGCCCTTCCGGAAGAGGTAGAGAGGACAAAAACAATAAACAAATTGAAAAAGGCGTGGGATAAACATTGCGGATGCCTAAAGGCTGGAGGTAGAAATGAAGAAAAGGGTGCATGGGGTAACCTGCATGGAGCGGCAGCTGCTGCCTCTAACAGAAAGCATGGAGATTGCATTATTTTCACGCAAACTGCATCATTGCTTTCTGCTTTGATGGCAGGGAGAAAAAGGAGTATTGGATTCAGACAATGGCCAATGCGGGGCTCCGACTTTTATGTTCTGGAGTACTGATTTGTAGACATCAGGGAAAAAGCGCAGGACTGCTTATATAGCCAAGTCCAAAAGCAAAGCACATTCAAGCAACATTGTCTGATTAACCTAGATGGCTGCTCATCCTGTAAAATAATTCCTAGCAGCAGTTTTGTTATGGGTTTGGAAGTTGCTTGGTTGTGATTATAAATATTACTGCCCTTATCATAAGGCTTGGAGGTAACCTGCACGGAGCGGCAGTTACTGCCCTTAACATAAGACTTGGGGGTAAGCTGCACAGAGTGGCAGTTACTGTCCTTAACATAAGACTTGGGGGTAAGCTGCACGGAGCGGCAGTTACTGCCCTTAACATAAGGCTTGGGGGTAAGCTGCACGGAGCGGCAGTTACTACCCTTAACATAAGGCTTGGGGGTAAGCTGCACGGAGCGGCAGTTACCATCTTTAACATAAGGCTTGGGGGTAACCTGCACAGAGCCGCAGTTATTGCCCTTAACATAAGGCTTGGGGGTAAGCTGCACAGAGCGGCAGTTACTATCTTTAACATAAGGCATGGGGGTAACCTGCATACAGCAGCAGTTACTATCTTTAACATAAGGCTTGGGGGTAACCTGCACAGAGAGGCAGTTACTGCCCTTAACATAAGCCTTGGGGGTAACCTGCACGGAGCGGCAGTTACTATCTTTAACATGAGGCATGGGGGTAACCTGCACAGAGCGGCAGTTACTATCTTTAACATAAGGCTTGGGGGTAACTTACACAGAGCGGCAGTTACTGTCCTTAACAGAAACATGGGGGTATCCTGCACGGAGCGGCAGTTACTACCCTTAACAGAAACATGGGGGTAACCTGCACAGAGCGGCAGTTACTGCCCTTAACAGAAACATGGGGGTAACCTGCACGGAGCGGCAGTTACTGCCCTTAACAGAAACATGGGGGTAACCTGCACAGAGCAGCAGTTACTGCCCTTAACAGAAGGCATGGGGGTAACCTGCATGGAGCGGCAGTTACTACCCTTAACAGAAACATGGGGGTAACCTGCATGGAGCAGCAGTTACTACCCTTAACAGAAACATGGGGGTAACCTGCACGGAGCGGCAGTTACTACCCTTAACAGAAACATGGGGGTAACCTGCACAGAGCGGCAGTTACTGCCCTTAACAGAAACATGGGGGTAACCTGCACGGAGCGGCAGTTACTGCCCTTAACAGAAACATGGGGGTAACCTGCACAGAGCAGCAGTTACTGCCCTTAACAGAAGGCATGGGGGTAACCTGCATGGAGCGGCAGTTACTACCCTTAACAGAAGGCATGGGGGTAACCTGCATGGAGCGGCAGTTACTACCCTTAACAGAAACATGGAGGTAACCTGCACAGAGCGGCAGTTACTGCCCTTAACAGAAACATGGGGGTAACCTGCATGGAGCGGCAGTTACTACCCTTAACAGAAACATGGGGGTAACCTGCATGGAGCGGCAGTTACTACCCTTAACAGAAACATGGGGGTAACCTGCACGGAGCGGCAGTTACTATCTTTAACAGAAACATGGGGGTAACCTGCATGGAGCGGCAGTTACTACCCTTAACAGAAACATGGGGGTAACCTGCATGGAGCGGCAGTTACTACCCTTAACAGAAACATGGGGGTAACCTGCACGGAGCGGCAGTTACTACCCTTAACAGAAACATGGGGGTAACCTGCATCTTTCTCATGTACTTGCACATGATGCACCACCTCCTTGGTGCTTGACGAATCCACTGTCATGGTTGGATACCAGGCGTGACATTCAGGTGTGCTGTAAGATTCCCCTCTATCCTTTCATCTGCACGTCATGTCTGTGGTGAAAAGTGCTTTTTTACATCTCCACCTTTTTCAGAACCTTGAGCTAGTCTTGAGCGATGAAGACCTTCGGACTGTGGTACAGTCTCCCATGAAATCCACCTTTGACTCCTGCAAAGCAGGTTACCTTCTTACTCTTAAAACCATTTGGGCACTTCAGTTAATTCAAAAAGCTGCTGCCTATGTGGTGACCTGTACTCCTGTATGTGAGCATATTTCACCAGAGAGCCAAGTACGATTATTACATTGATCTAGAAGGCCATAGACGATCTTGCGCCTCGAGCTATAATTCTGTCTTGAAAATTACCATTCCCCCCACTTATTGTGATCTTCTTGACACAATTTGCTTGAAGTGCCTTCTCCGAAAGTTGCCCCAGTGGTGGGGGTCACATGGGCAGTTCTTGGGATTGCTGGCCCTCACCTCTGGAACTGTCTTTTTGGGGTGCGTCCTTACAACATTTTAGGAAACATCTTAACATGTTAGAGAAGTAAAGTTCCTGGATGGAATAAATGACAGCTTTATATGGAGCAATTGGTTCAGGAACCGACGAGAGAGGGAGCAATTTTAGATCTAATTCTCAGTGGAGCACAGGACTTGGTGAGAGAGGTAACGGTGGTGGGGCCGCTTGGCAATAGTGATCATAATATGATCAAATTTGATTTAATGACTGGAAGGGGGACAGTGTGCAAATCCAAGGCTCTCGTGCAAAACTTTCAAAAGGGAAACTTTGATAAAATGAGAAAAATTGTTAGAAAAAAACTGAAAGGAGCAGCTACAAAAGTAAAAAATGTCCAAGAGGCGTGGTCATTGTTAAAAAATACCATCCTAGAAGCACAGTCCAGATGTATTCCACATATTACGAAAGGTGGAAAGAAGGCAAAACGATTACCGGCATGGTTAAAAGGGGAGGTGAAAGAAGCTATTTTAGCCAAAAGATCTTCATTCAAAAATTGGAAGAAGGATCCAACAGAAGAAAATAGGATAAAGCATAAACGTTGGCAAGTTAAATGTAAGACATTGATAAGACAGGCTAAGAGAGAATTTGAAAAGAAGTTGGTCGTAGAGGCAAAAACTCACAGTAAAAACTTTTTTAAATATATCCGAAGCAGAAAGCCTGTGAGGGAGTCAGTTGGACCATTAGATGATCGAGGGGTTAAATGGGCACTTAGAGAAGATGAGGCCATCACGGAAAGACTAAATTAGTTCTTTCTTTCAGTGTTTATTGATGAAGATATTGGAGAGATACCCATTCTGGAGACAGTTTTCAAAGGCGATGAGTCAGCTGAACTGAATGAAATCACAGTGAACCTAGAAGATGTGGTAGGCCAGATTGATAAACTGAAGAGTAGCAAATCACTTGAACCAGATGGTATACACTGCAGGGTTCCAAAAGAACTAAAAAACAAAATTTTAGACCTATTACAAGTAATTTGTAACCTATCATTAAAATCATCCATTGTACCTGAAGATTGGAAGGTGGACAGTGTAACCCCAATATTTGAAAAGGGCTCCTGAGGTGATCCAGGAAACTATAGACCAATGAGCCTGACTTCAGTGCAGGGGGAAATCATGGTAAGTATTATAAAGAATAAAATCACAAAACATTTCGATAGACATGGTTTATTGGGACACAGCCAGCATGGATTTACTCAAGGGAAGTTTTGCCTCACAAATCTCCTCCATTTTTATGAGGGGGTGAATAAACATGTGAACAAAGGTGAACCAGTAGATGTGGTGTATTTGGATTTTCAGAAATCGTTTGACAAAATCCTTCATGAGAGGCTTCTAAGAAAACTAAAACGGCATGGGATATTATTATATTATTAAAGTGGAGGAGTAGCCTAGTGGTTAGAGCAGCTGGCTTTGAATGGGGGAGACCAAGATTCAAATCTCACTGCTGCTCCTTGTGACCTTGGGCAAGTCACTTTACCCTCCATTACCTCAGGTACAAACTTAGGCCAGGATTCATCATTCTTTGCAGAATGATGAATGCGGCAGTAAAGGGGGGTGGAGGGGTGAAGAAGGGGACGGTGGGGCGATAGCCTGCAGCTGGCCGCACCACGGTGGAACGGTTTCACCTGCTGCAGTGCAGCCGTGCTGCACACTATCGTGGGCATAGCACCACCGTAAAAGGTGGTGCTATTTCCCGTGCTACTTCCGGCGATAATGTTCTAAACATTATCGCCGGCGGCTGTGCCGGCGGCCTATTTCCCTAATCCCCTCCCTAACTCCTCCCCGACTCCTCCCCTCCACCTAATTTGTGTTGTGAGAGTCGGCCGCGGAGATCTGCAGCCGGACTCTCCCACCTATCGGTGCAGCCGACCCCGTCTCATCGGGTCCGGGAGCCTCCCTACGGCCGGCAGCCGCGGTCAACACGCTCCGCCGCGGCCTTCCTCTCCGGCGCTCTTGCAGTGCGCGGGACTGCACGCCGCCAGAGCCTGTTTGGGCCTGCTTCCTGACCCCCAGCTCCTCAGGCACGCGTGTCACCTGACCCCTTTTCAGGGGACAGCGTGGGAGGGGCCAGGACTGCTTCACAGGCCTTAACTTGGCTACTCCTGACTCCTGTTCCTGTGGGAATTCCTGTTGCCTCGTTCCTGATTCCTGACTTCCGTCTGCTCCGTGTTCAAGACCCCTGCTTTGCCTGACTTCGTCTACTCCTGCCTGTTCCATGCCTTGACCCTTGCCTGCCCGACTACGAGATACGCCGCCTGCCTGCCTGAGACCCCACGTAAGTCCTGCTGGCCCCAGTTCCCAAGGGCTCAACCCGCGGTGAACGAGGGCCGGTAGTGGTGAAGTCCCAGAGGGGTCTCAGGTCACCACTAACCTTGCTGCCATCGGGAGGGTACCTCTGGGGCTCCTCCCCATTGGCTCCCACTCCCGCCGGTCCAAGGATCCACTCTCGTAATAATTTGAATGCTACCGCCGCGATAATGGCTTTTCTCAGGTTGGAAAATAACCCCGTTTGTTTGGGAGCCCTCTGGAGACAGAGAAATAACTACAGTACCTGAGTGTAATTTGCTTTAAAGTGCCAAAAAGCAGAATATAAAAATCAAATAAATAATAATTGTAAAATGGGATAGGAGGCGATGTCCTTTTATGGAGTGAAAACTGGTTAAAAGACAGGAAACAGAAAGTAGGATTAAATTGTTGTGTGTGCCGGTTGCGGCAGGCCCGCGGCCGGGCCCACTTACCCCCGACTGCTAGCTCCAGCGACCGGTTCCTCCTCCCTCGCGGCTGTGGGCATCCGCCTGCACACCAGAGCTGACTCCAGCGTCCCCGGCTCCTGCGCGGACTCTTCAGCTCCGTGGCGGGTCTCCCCGCGTGGCCTGCGGGAAGACGCCACCGTCCTGTGCCATGCTGTCTCCTAGGCATGCGCACGGATCTGTCTCTGCTTTAAAGGGTCGCTGCAGGAAACCACCCTGCGGTCCCGGATGATGACATCACTGGGTCCCGGTACTTAAGGCCGGGCCCAGCCAGTGCTTCCTTGCCTTGGCAACAGGTCTCCACGCTCGTCACGTGCTTGTTGCTTGTTCCTGTTCTCATCTGTGTTCCTGGTTTGTTCCTGTTCTTGTCTGTGTTCCTGGTTCCTGATCCTGCCTATGCTCTTTGTACCCATTCCTGTCCTTGTTCCCGGTTCCTGCTTCTACCCAGTCCTACACCACGCTACTGATTCATTCCGGCTTGACCCCTACTTCGTCTGACCACGCTTCTGATTGACTTCTGGCTTGACCCCTCCTTCGTCTGACCACACTCCTGATTGACTCCAGCTTGATCCGTGCTTCATCTGACCACACTCCTGATTGACTTCTAGCTTGACCCCTGCTTCGTTTGACCACGCTCCTGATTGACTTCTGGCTTGACCCCTGCTTCATCTGATCACGCTTCTGATTGACTTCTGGCTTGACCCCTGCTTCATCTGACCACGTTACTGACTGACGTCTAGCTTGACCCCTGCTTCGTTTGACCACGTTACTGACTGACGTCTAGCTTGACCCCTGCTTCGTTTGACCACGCTCCTGATTGACTTCTGGCTTGATCCCTGCTTTGTCTGACCACACTCCTGATTGACTCTGGCTTGACCCCTGCTTTGTCTGACCACACTCCTGATTGACTCCGGCTTGACCCGTGCTTCGTCTGACCATGCTTCTGATTGACTTCTGGCTTGACCCCTGCTTCGTTTGACCACACTACTGATTGACTTCTGGCTCGACCCCTGCTTTGCTTGACCATTCTCGGACTGACTCCTGGCTTGACCTGTGCTTGTTTGACTGCCTGTCCTTGTTTGCCGCTTGTCCCAACCACAGCCTGCTCTTCAACGCCTCTATTGATTCTACCCTGGACTTGGTCTCTCAGGCTTCGGCCTTCTTTTACTCGGGTGCCAACTGTCTTGCCTTCCTTTCTCTATTGGCGCCTGGGTCTCTGGAACTCTGCCTCGTCTGGACTTGTCCTGCAATCCTTGCTACCACTGCTGACCTCTGGCTGATCCCGACATCATACTCTGGGAGTCCTCGGATGGAGGCCCACCCAAGACCAGCCGGCCCTGGTACCCAAGGACTCAACCTGCGGGGAACGAGGGCTGATATTGGCGAAGCTCCAGCTGGCCTCCATCACTCAGCCAGCTCCACCTACTGATGGTGGGGAACTGTAGGGCTTGCCCTGCAGGTAGCACCAACCCCACCTCGGACCAAGGGTCCACCTCCAGTGCAACATAAATGGTCAGTTTTCTCAGTGGAGAAAGGGCTCCAGGAGTGATCCGTGAAACTACAGACCGATTAGCCTGACGTCAGTGCCAGGGAAAATAGTGGAAAGTGTTCCTAACATCAAAATCACAGAACATATAGAAAGACATGGTTTAATGGAACAAAGTCAGCATGGCTTTACCCAAGGCAAGTCTTGCCTCACAAATCTGCTTCACTTTTTTGAAGGAGTTAATAAACATGTGCCGCTCTCTCCAGCGTCTCTGGAACAGCGACAGTGTTCGCCATGGATTTCCTGAGGGCCTCCTAGAGTGCGCACGTGCACGCCACCCACGTCTTTATCCTCGTCTTGGTGGGAACCTCGGGGGTGTCCCCTCTGAGTGACGTCACGACATCCGGGTATTTAGCCTGCCCTTCATTTGCTAACAAACTGAGTTAGCAAGGATTGGAATGCCTCCGGTCTAAGCTTATCAGTCTGTCTCACCTCCAGCTTCAATGCTCAGAATCTGCATCCGGGACTTTCCTCTACTACCCTGCGCTGCCTACCATCTACTTGAGTGAGGGACTGGTCTTCTCTGCTGAGGACCCCTGGACTGCTTCTGCTAAGTTACCTCACTGCTGCCTCTCCTGGGCAGTACCACCGAGCTGTATAATAAATACAAATTCTCTGTGTTTGCATGTATAGAGTCTAGTCTAGTACTGCGGCTCCTCACGGGGCTCCTCCCCGTGGGCGTGTCCATCACCACAGTACCCAAGAATCCACTCCAACACCTCAAAACCATAACAGAGGAATTTAGGGCCAGATTCAATTAGGTCAGTAGTTGGTTGATGGCGGTGAGGTGAGTTTCCCAGAAATGGAGAGATTTAGGAACGATTCAGTGATAGGGATTAGAATTTGGATGTCGTCGGCGTAGATGAAATGTGTAAGTCCTAGGTTGGATAGGAGTTTGCATATGGGCAGCATGTAGATGTTGAATAAGGTGGATGATAGTGAGGAGCCTTGAGGAACGCCTCGGGTTAGTTTGATGGGGGCCGATTCAATATCTCCTATTTTGACCTTGAATTGTCTGTCTGCTAGATAGGATTTGAACCATTGTAGAGTCGTGCCTGTTATGCCAATTTCGGTAAGTCTGTCTATGAGGATCTTGTGACTGATGGTTTCAAAGGCTGCTGAGATATCTAGCTTGGCAAGAATGTAGGATTGGCCATTGTCTACTCCTTTTAGGATGGTGTCAGTTAGGGAGATTAGTAGGATTTCAGTGCTAAAGAATTTGCGGAAACCAAATTGAAATGGGTGTTCAGTGAGTTGGAGGTTTACTACTTTCTCAAGGAGCTTGGCTAAGAAGGGGAGAATGGATTTGGTCTGAAATTAGCTGGCTCTGCTGGGTTCAAATTGGGTTTCTTTAAGATTGGTTTGACTATGGCTTGTTTTATGGCACCTGGGACATTTCCGTGTGCTAGGGATGTGTTGATGATTTCAGATAGTGGTTTGGCTAGTAGGTTGGGTATGGTTTTTAGGGATTTTATGGGGATGGCATCGGCTGGGTGTGTTGCAGGATTTATTTTTTTTATGATTGATTCAATTTCTGAGGAGGAGGTTGTCTCGAATGTGTCTAGGATACCGTTTGGGTTTTTTGGTAGAACGATATTGTTTGTGTTGGATGGGGGAAAATTTTCTGTTAAGTTTGTGATTTTGTCGTTGAAGAAATGGGCGAGTTCGTTGCATTTAATGTTGGCGTCCGAGTCAGATATTGGGTGGGGAGCAGGTTTGGTTAAGTCAGCCACATAGGAAAAGAGGGTTTTAGCGTTGAATTGGAAATTGTGGATTTTTTTGGCATAAAAATCGTGCTTAGTTTTGAGAATAGTGGTTCTGTAATTGTGAAGAGAGGTTTTATATGTGGATAGAAGGCTGGGGGAGGGATTGTTTCTCCATTTTATTTCGGTGTTTCTTAGAGCGCGTTTTAGATTTTTTAATTCAGGGGAGTACCAAGTTTTTTGTTATTATGGGATGGGTTTAGTTTTTTGGTTATTAGAGGGCAGTATTTGTTTGCTATGTTGTTCGTGATGTCATTCCATGTTGAGAGGGCTGATTCTGTGCTTGAGAAATCTAGTTCATTAAGGGCATTTGAAGGGATTCAGATAGGTCATCTTTGTTGCAGGTTTTTCTGAATTGAATTGTCGAGATGTGATGGGGTGGAGAGTTGACTGATATGTTTATCGAGAGATTAGCTTGTATCATAGAGTGATCGGACCAAGGGACGGGTGTGTAGGAGGGTGCATGGAAGTTTTATATATGTGCGTTTGTGAAAATTAGATCGAGGGAGTGACCAGCTTTGTGAGTGGGGTGGTTTATGAGTTGTTTAAAGCCCATGGCATTAAGTGAGGTTAGGAGGGCTTCACAGTTGGGGGTTGGGGGGGTGGAGTCAACATGTAGATTGAAGTCGCCCAGTATAATGGCTGGGGTGTCCATGTCTATGTTTTGGGCAATGAATTCGATTAGGGGGGAGGCATTGTTTTTAAGGAGACCAGGGAGGGGGGGGGGGGTATACTAAACAGACTTGAAGTTGGATGGGTTTGAAGAAGCCAATTTCAAATCTTGGGGCGGTGTGAATGGTCTGAGGTGTGAGTTTGAGTTCTTTTTTGGCTGCTAGTAGAAGACCACCTCCTCTTCTGTTGTTCTTTGGAAGGGAGACGATGTCATAGAGGTGTGTTGGAAGTTGGTTTATGAGGACTATGTCAGTTTGTTTGAACCATGTTTATGTGATGGCGCAAATGTCAAAGTCGAATCCTATGGCTAGTGCCAGAATATTATGATGTTGACAAAAGGACATGGCCGTAATCAATTTGATAACATGTGTGTTTGCAACTCGGCCTTTTACGAATCCTACTTGATGTTCTGAAATTAAGGAAGGGAGAACACTACTGATTCTATTAGTGAGAATTCTTGCCAGGATCTTTAAGTCGCAATTGAGAAGTGATATGGGATGATAAGATGATGGGAGCTGAGGGTCCTTCCCTGGTTTGTGGAGGGCAATTATATGAGCTTGATTAAATGCCTGTGGAAAGGAGTCAGTTTTCAAAGCTTCAGTAAAGTAGGAGACTAGTGTGTCTTCTACATGGGGATCCAATAGTTTGCAAAAGTTGTAAGTGAAGCCATTTGGGCCAAGGGCCTTACCAGGTTTTCTGTCCTTAATTACCTTGGCAACCTCCCAGCTCTGTATGGGCTTATTTAATAGAGAGAGCTGGAGGTCCGACACTTTTCACTGATTTATATTCTGAAAGAAGTCCACTTCTTCCATGGGCCCTCCTCTGGTGTCATCCGAGTAAAGAATAGCCTAATACTGCCTGAATACCTCACAGATGTCGGGTGGAGACGTGACGAGATGCCGTTTGTTGTTTTTGTGTGTGAAATCAGAGTTTTTGGATTTCTGGACCTTACTAAGTTAGCAAGATGTTTCCCAGCCTTATTGCCATAATGAAAAAAATTAAGTTAAGAGGTTTGCATTGCTTTATATTTATTTATTTTTTATTTAAGAGTTTTTATATACCGTCATTAAGTTATTTACCATCATAACGGTTTACAATAGGGCACCTATATCAAAGAAAAATATAGATCATAATTTACATGGATGGTGCCATTACTATTTGGTAACAAACAATATTATGAATAATATGGTATATGATAAGGAGTTTACATTTAAAGAAATTCACTTGGGGGATTGAATGTTTCATAGCAATTCATCCTGATGGTTGACTACAGTTAAAAATAGGGTGAACTAATTCCAGTAGGATCTGGAAATTAAGCGCTGGGTGCTTTATGCCGCTTATCCTTATTTAATTGCCTGCATCATTCTCTATCTTGAAGGCTTGTTTGAAAAGCCAGGTTTTGAGTTGTGTTTTGAAAAGTTTATGATTACTCTGAAGTCTTATGTCAAGGGGCATGGAGTTCCATAATGTGGGGCCGGCTAGAGATAGTGCACGTTCTCTAACTTGGGTAAGTCTTGCTGTTTTCACAGATGGAATGGTTAAAAGTGCTCTGTTTGCTGATCTTAATTTCTGTGTGGAATGTGTACTCTAAGTGCTGTGTTCAGCCATTCTGCTTTTTCGTCATGGATAAGTTTGTGTATTAAGCACAGTGCTTTGAACTGTATTCTTTGTTCTATGGGTAGCCAATGTAGAGTGGCAAGTGTACCTGTTATGTGATCTCTTTTGCTTTTTCCAGTGAGAATTCTAGCTGCAGCATTTTGTAAAATTTGCAGTAGTCTTAGTGTAGTGTTGGCGTTGGCGTTAGTGTAGGCCCGTTGGTGTAAATTTAAATTTAGGTCCCGTAGGATATTAAAATAATGCTTACTCTTTTCTTGTGTGGGGAATTCTCTCTTAGCTGCCTTCAAACGTATTTCTAGATCTAAGATGGCTTTGTTGATTCTTTTGTTCCGTCTGATTACATATGCTGTAATGTGGCCACGTAACACCACTTTGCCCACTTCCTAAAAAAGGAAAGGAGTATCCACGTGTTCTAAGTTAAAGGAAACATACTCCTGCCATTTTTGCTGCAGAAATCCGTTAAAGTCTGCATCGTTTTTTAAATAGTTAGGGAATTTCCATATGGATTACCCTGGCTGGAACGATCTGAGGTAAAGATCCAGCCAAATTGGTGAGTGGTCTGAAATGGCTTGGGAGCCAATTTCCACTTGTGTAACTCGATGGAAATCTGCCCCAGTTATTAAAAGGTAGTCTATTCTGGAAAGGGATGTATGGGCCCTCAATATGTGCATATAGTCTCTTTCAACAGGATGCAGGATCCTCCAGGTATCCAAAAGACCAAACTCCTTACATAAATACGCTATTCCTTTTTCTTGTTTCTTATGTATTAAGGGGCCTGGGGGGCTTTTATCCATAGACAGATCCGCCACAGTATTAACATCACCTGCCACCAATAATATCCCCTGGGAATGTAAGACTGGTTGGTTGAGGACATATTGAGCATGAGACCCGCCCCCTTGTGATGTCATTCAGCCCAGCGTTGAGCCGGCAAACGGCGCCATTCCACCTGGCACCGAGGCAGAGGGGGCTGCCCACCAGCACCGGGCACTTTTGAGATGCTTCACTGAAGAGAAAAGCTAAAAAAAAAAAAGAAAAAAATCAGCTTTAAAATGTGAATGGAGATCGCTATGAAGAAAAACAGTGAGCATGAGGCCTGCCCCCTTGTGATGTCATCCAGCCCAGCGTCGAGCCAGTAAACGGCGCCATTCCACCTGGTGTCGCGTGCCGAAGGGGCGCGACAAAGGGGCACTCCCCTTTGTGCACCCCTTCGTGCAACCCTTGGTGCTACCTTTTTTCATTTTTTTTCTTTTTATCTTCTATGTTTCTTCCACTTTTGTTTACCTTTCTCTTTTTTCATAGTTGTTATCCCTTGTTAACAATTTTCATTGTTATTAATGTTAAATGTATTTGACAAAGGTAACTTTTTTTCCTGCATCTCCTGTTTTAATGTAAACCGGTATGATTTGTATATTATACAAGAATGTCGGTATATAAAAATTACAAATAAATAAATAAATAAAATATTGGAAAAAAGGGTATGAATAGGTGTTAAAGGCATATAAGTTACAGATAGAAATCAATTTGCCATGCAATATACCCATAATTAGCAGAAAGCGGCCTTCATTGTCCCTATGAATGGTGTGTAATTGAAATTCAAATATTTTGTGTAGTAGAATAGCCACTCCCCCTTTTTTCCCATTCTCTTCCACATAGAAACAGGTTTCCACCCACTCCCTCTGTAGTTTTTTGGACTCAGGAGCCGACAGATGTGTCTCCTGTATGCAAGCAATATGGGTCTTGACTTTGTTTAGCTGTTCTAGCACTTTCTTTCTCTTTATAGGGTTGCCCAACCCATTAACATTCCACAAGGTTATACATAGGGTGTCTTTATGCATATATATAATATTAATTTCCCTTCCATTGCCATAGAGGTGTAGTCCACACCCCTTGGAGTCTGAACAAGGTAGAGAGGTGGGGCCCCCAGCTAGCCCCACACAATATATGTATCTAAGGTAAACAGTAATACTACATGTAAAGGCCTCGCTGGTCCCCAACCTGGTCCCCAGCCCCATAGTTTCAGGTACCTGATTTATTTATTCTTCACATAGAGATATCCCAGTTCAACCCTATAGGCCCAAAAGAATACACAGTGCCCTCCATAAACATATTAATCCATCTCCCATCCCCTTCCCCTCCCCCTTCCCATCCCCAATAACCAACTTACTCCCCAACTTTCATGGGGCATTAGGGGTACAATTAAACACATGTGAGTGCTCCACTCCCCGATGCACAAATTTGAGAGAAATAAGGGAAAAGAATAGAGACAAGAGAGTAGACCGAATGAAGTGAGAGAAAGAGAAGACAGAAAAGAAAAAGAAATATCAAGAGGAACAATAAGAAGGGAAAGAGAAGAAGAAGGCAACAGCTTTTGATGAGATTTCATCCTTTAAAGTGAGCCTCTTAGCCAGCAGAAGATGAAAGATATCCAAAATGTCTCTAACAGTCAAAAGGCATTATAGTTATCTTCCCTGTGATAGACTAGTGTGGTGAATGGTAGTACAGTAGTGTGCCCGTAAAGGCAGCAGCAGGTACGCATCGGAGATAAAAAATGCCTGGACAATGATGACCGGTATTGTTCCGTGCTTGCGGCCTCGAGGCGCCAGAACAGAATCAATCCTCCGCTCGTTTTTCAAATGCTGACCACAATATCCAGCGTCGCATTGTCTGAGGGTTATAAGATCCGCCAAGGGACCGCAAACAAGGGGTAGGCCCACCGTAGCTACCATAGCAGGCTTTTTGCAGTCCTTGGTCATAGTAGTGCCGAAAATCTTATTGGGATCGAAGGAGTGTCCTTTTCGGAGCTCCCCAGGCAACAGAATAAGTTTTAGAATCGTCTGGCCCACCGGCCCATGCATCAACGTAAAATAGTGTCAATATATTTTTGCGCTTCCGGTACTGAGTCAAAAAGTTTGGCTTGTCCGGCGTTCCAGATTTTCAACTTCGCTGGGAACAGTAACATTAATTTAATTTGCTGCTTTGAAAGTTGATCGCAGAGCAGTGAAAAGGTTCTGCATTTGTTGGTCACTGTCACTGAGTAATCTTGAAAGATGCGTATTTTCTGAGAGTTATAGGTGAGGTCAGAGAGTTTCAGGTACGATTGCATTATACTTTGTGAGCAAAATTGAGAATTTTAGCAATAACAGTCCTCAGTCTGGGATCTGAATCCTTTTGCGAGCCTAGCCTGTACGCTTGTTCCACCGAAAAGACCGGCCGCAATTCTGGAAGGCTTAAACTTTCTGGGATCCATGTTTCAAGGAACGATCCTAAATTTCGTTCCTCTACTGTTTCAGGTATCCCCACAAATCGGAGGTTGGAATGCCGAGACCTATTCTCAAGGTCATCCAACTTGGCCTGTTCTGCAATGGTGCATTCCAGGGCGGCGATTTTAACAGCAGTTGTGGTGGAGTCATCCTCCAAAACGGAGACTCACCCCCTCTACTTGCTCGAAATGGGGATGATATTCTGTAAGAGCTTCCTTAACCTCTTGTAGTTGGGTAAGTATACCTGCCAATTTATCATCAAGCGCGGCAACCACTACTGCTTTAATTTCAGCCAGAGCAGTTTCATTAATGCTCAGTAGCTCCACTGCGGCCTGCTGGATCGCCGCTATCTTTGCCTCTGTGCCTCGTGGTTTTTCCTTGTCTTTTTTAAGTGTCTTAGCGGGCATACCTGGAAAAGTTCTTTGCATGTAGGGTATAATTGACATGTACCCTCAGAGGTTTGCCGCTCAGATACTAGAAAAGCTCACTTGCCGCGTTGATGGTGTTAGATTTGGGGAGTGGAGCACTCAAAGCTAGAGGAGGCACGTCTTCCTCAGCTCATCACGTCATGTGCCCCCCACCCCCCCCTTTTCATTTTAAGTTTCTCTATTCTCCTGATTTTACATAATGGTTGATTATGTACACTGCTTATTACCTGCCTAGAATTGGGGATAGGTCAAGATAGAGAAATAATTTAAATGTTGCCCTGGATATGATGGGGGGTGGGGGGAGGGGAGAATCAGTGTTCCCTGGGGTTCAGTGTTGTTATTCTGGCACAGGATTTGGGTGTCTGTGTTACCTCGGATGGCACAAGCCCTCTCCTTCTCTTTGGCTGCTGGCAGAATGAGCTCCAGTGGCAGCCTCAGATCCTCTTCCTACTCTACGGCTGCTCGTCCTCTGAGCTGTCGCCCTGTGCGAGTACACGGCTTGCACCATGGGTCCTGCAGGCCCTGACTGAGCCCAATACGAGGGCTGCTGGAGCTCTGAGTCTGCTTAACCGTGAACAGCATCAGCCATGGCAGTTCTGGCATTAGCTTTTTTTTAATGATGATCAGAAATGAAGTGACCCTATTTGTCCTTTTAATTTAATTCTGGCTCCTTAGCATGGAACAGGATTTATCTGCTGGATCTCTGCCTGGTGCATGTCTCCAGCACTATGTGAAACCTCTTAAGAAAGCTCCTTGCTTTGCTTTGGTTTCTGGGTTTGTTCCTAGTTTGGTATTTCTTCTGTCCTAGATGCTGAAACTGCCTGTCTCTTTTAGTCTCTCTGTAACTGTCACCTTCAAAACTCTTTTCTAAGCAGACAAATGTTTACATAGCTGTAAGAAGAAAGAAGAAATAATATTATAATAATTTTTAAAAACTCATCTCTCTCCTTTTGCTGTCCCTGCCTCTCTTTGCTTTGTCTTTCTCTTCGTCCTCTGTCTGTCCTCCTCCCTCCCCTTCTCTCTGGCTGCCCTGTTTGAGGTCCCTTCAGGCAGGGAATAGATGAGAGCTGAATGTTGGTTATTTTAACCAGTACATGACTACCATGGATGCTACATATAATATATTAATGCTGCTAGATATTAAGACCAGTATTACCAGGCTACTGTTCTTACAACAGATAATAACAGAGCAGATTACGGCAGAAAAAAGCCATCTGGCCCATTCAGTTTGTCCGGTTAATCCTGCCTACACTGCTAAGGAGACATCCCAGTTGCCAGTCACAGAGTGCGATCACCTGCAAGATTTCTCCTTATCCAAGACAGCCCTTTTTGTCATCCCTCTTTGTACTCCTCCATCTTGCTTAAAAGACCATAGAAGATAAGAAATACAGAAACATAGAAATGTCGGCTGAAAAGGACCAAATGGTCCATCCAGTCTGCCCAGCAAGCTTATGGTAGTTTGTGCTGAGCCGTGTCGGTTACCCCATGCTTATATGTTTCGCATACCATAAAAGTCAGGGTCCCCATTGGTTGCTGTTTGAATCCACTTCCCCGATACCCCTCTGTGCTTATCAGTTTCGCACAATAGCCCTCATTGATTGTTGTTGAATCCAATTCTCTGTTATGCTTTCCCATTGAAATAGAGTTTAATGTTTGAGTTCCATCACAGTATCAGTCTTATTGGTTAAGGGTAGCAACCGCTGTATCAGCAAGTTACCCTCATATTTGTTTCCTTAGACCATAAAAGTCGGGGCCCTCAGTTGTTGAATGAATCCAATTCCCCTTTTCCCCCTGCCATTGAAGCAGAGAGCAAACTAGAACAAAGGGGAAAGCCGACAGTCGCTCAGCAGCGCATGGTTCGGAGAGAGTATCTTTAAAGGATACTAATGATGCATTAGAATTAGGGCATCCCGACAGTGAGGTTCCAATACTAAGAAAAGTAGTCCAAGTGCCTGTAACTAAAAACTCACCTGAGCTAAAAAAAAGTCTAACATCCCTATCAATTAAAAAGCAGAATGAAAATACAAACAAAAAACAAACTTTGAAATATTTGTATGCTAATGCCAGAAGTCTAAGAAGTAAGATGGGAGAATTAGAATGTAAAGCAGTGAATGATGACATAGACTTAATTGGCATCTCAGAGACATGGTGGAAGGACAACCAATGGGACAGTGCTATACCGGGGTACAAATTATATCGCAATGACAGAGAGGAGCACCCGGGAGGAGGTGTGGCGCTTTATGTCCGGGATGGCATAGAGTCCAACAGGATAAACATCCTGCATGAGACTAAATACAAAATTGAATCTTTATGGGTAGAAAGCCCTTGTGTGTCGGGGAAGACTATAGTGATAGGGGTATACTACCGTCCACCTGGTCAAGATGGTGAGATGGACAGTGAAATGCTAAGAGAAATTAGGGAAGCTAACCAAATTGGTAGTGCAGTAATAATGGGAGACTTCAATTACCCCAATATAGACTGGGTAAATGTATCATCGGGACACGCTACAGAGATAACGTTCCTGGATGGAATAAATGATAGCTTTATGGAGCAATTGGTTCAGGAACCGACGAGAGAGGGAGCAATTTTAGATCTAATTCTCAGTGGAGCACAGGACTTGGTGAGAGAGGTAACGGTGGTGGGGCCGCTGGCAATAGTGATCATAATATGAACAAATTTGATTTAATGACTAGAAAAGGAACAGTGTGCAAATCCAAGGCTCTCGTGCTAAACTTTCAAAAGGGAAACTTTGATAAAATGAGAAAAATTGTTAGAAAAAAACTGAAAGGAGCAGCTACAAAAGTAAAAAATGTCCAAGAGGCGTGGTCATTGTTAAAAAATACCATTCTAGAAGCACAGTCCAGATGTATTCCACACATTAAGAAAGGTGGAAAGAAGGCAAAACGATTACCGGCATGGTTAAAAGGGGAGGTGAAAGAAGCTATTTTAGCCAAAAGATCTTCATTCAAAAATTGGAAGAAGGATCCACCCCAGAGTTCTGAAGGAACTCAAAAATTAAATTTCAGACCTATTAGTAAAAATCATTAAAATCATTCATTGTACCTGAAGACTGGAGGATAGCTAATGTAACCCCAATATTTAAAAATGGCTCCAGGGGCGATCCGGGAAACTACAGACTGGTTAGCCTGACTTCAGTGCCAGAAAAAATAGTGGAAAGTGTTCTAAACATCAAAATCACAGAACATATAGAAAGACATGGTTTAATGGAACAAAGTCAGCATGGCTTTACCCAGGGCAAGTCTTACCTCACAAATCTGCTTCACTTTTTTGAAGGAGTTAATAAACATATGGATAAAGGTGAACCAGTAGATGTAGTGTACTTGGATTTTCAGAAGGCGTTTGACAAAGTTCCTCGTGAGAGGCTTCTAGGAAAAGTAAAAAGTCATGGGATAGGTGGCGATGTCCTTTCGTGGATTACAAACTGGCTAAAAGACAGGAAACAGAGAGTAGGATTAAATGGACAATTTTCTCAGTGGAAGGGAGTGGGCAGTGGAGGGCCTCAGGGATCTGTATTGGGACCCTTACTTTTCAATATATTTATAAATGATCTGGAAAGAAATACGACGAGTGAGGTAATCAAATTTGCAGATGATACAAAATTGTTCAGAGTAGTTAAATCACAAGCAGATTGTGATAAATTGCAGGAAGACCTTGTGAAACTGGAAAATTGGGCATCAAAATGGAAGATGAAATTTAATGTGGATAACTGCAAGGTGATGCATTGCATATAGGGAAAAATAACCCATGCTATAGTTACACAATGTTAGGTTCCATATTAGGTGCTACTACCCAAGAAAGAGATCTAGGTGTCATAGTGGATAACACATTGAAATCGTCGGCTCAGTGTGCTGCAGCAGTCAAAAAAGCAAACAGAATGTTGAGAATTATTAGGAAGGGAAAGGTGAATAAAACGGAAAATGTCATAATGCCTCTGTATCGCTCCATGGTGAGACCGCACCTTGAATACTGTCTACAATTCTGGTCGCCGCATCTCAAAAAAGATATAGTTGCGGTGGAGAAGGTACAGAGAAGGGCGATCAAAATGATAAGGGGAATGGAACAGCTCCTCTATGAGGAAAGACTAAAGAGGTTAGGATTTTTCAGCTTGGAGAAGAGACAGCTGAGGGGGGATATGATAGAGGTGTTTAAAATCATGAGAGGTCTAGAATAGGTAGCTGTGAATTGGTTATTTACTCTTTCGGATAATAGAAAGACTAGGGGGCACTCCATGAAGTTAGTATGTGGCACATTTAAAACTAATCAGAGAAAGTTCTTTTTCACTGAACACACAATTAAACTCTGGAATTTGTTGCCAGAGAATGTGGTTGGTGCAGTTAGTGAAGCTGTGTTTAAAAAAGGATTGGATAAGTTCTTGGAGAACAATGGACAGCCGGCGCCATCTTGTGCTCCTACCATGTGGACAGGGGCCAACCAATGGCACTGGAAGCCCCTGTGACATAGTAAGGGCCAAGGCTATTGGTGCCATTTTGATTACTGGCAGCCGACTGCCTGAGTGCAGGAGATCGCTCCAGGACCCCCGCTGGACCACCAGGGACTTTTGGCAAGTCTTGGGTCAGGAGGGTGGGGGTTTATTCGTTAGTGATACGTTGTATTCATGGGGGTTCGCCATATGTTTCGTGACCCCCACGAATACAACAAATATGGCATATACGTTGCGGATTGCCAACATGTTGCAAACGAATGCACACCCCTATTACAGAACCAGCAGCCTGCCAGACAGACTCAGCCCTGTGAGCGCCTGCGTTTCCCCTAGGACTTCTAGTTATTACAGAGTCTGCCAGACAGACCCAGCTCTTGTGTGTCTGCATTTCCACCAGGACTTCTAGTTATTACAGAGCCTGCAGCCTGCCAGACAGACCCGGCTACGTGAGCGCCTGCGTTTCCACCAGGACTTCTAGTTATTACAGAACCTGCAGCCTGCCAGACAGACCCGGCTACGTGAGCGCCTGCGTTTCCACCAGGACTTCTAGTTATTACAGAGCCTGCAGCCTGCCAGACAGACCCGGCTACGTGAGCGCCTGCGTTTCCACCAGGACTTCTAGTTATTACAGAGCCTGCAGCCTACCAGACAGACCCGGCTACGTGAGCGCCTGCGTTTCCACCAGGACTTCTAGTTATTACAGAGCCTGCAGCCTGCCAGACAGACCCGGCTACGTGAGCGCCTGCGTTTCCACCAGGACTTCTAGTTATTACAGAGCCTGCAGCCTGCCAGACAGACCCGGCTACGTGAGTGTCTGTGTTTCCTCTCGGACATCTAGTTATTACAGAACCTGCGGTCTGCCAGACAGACCAAGCTGCTAGTTTGATTTTTGTGAAATAGAAAAGGTGCGAGGAAGCGAGCAGGGAATAAGCTGCGCTCCAGGACAATGAGCATCTTGAGACACCACCTTGGTCACATGGCACTATTCTGTATTGCCCTCCCTCTAATTAAGAGATCATCATACACCCTTTTAGGCAGTTTCCTTATGTCTGGAGTGAAGGAATAGAGTGTGCATATCTCGAGACTTCCCTCCATGTAGCCAGTATAACACCAGGAATAACCAGTGCACTGACATCTGTACACCCACGCATGCACAAAGTAGCCTGTAGCCAGGGCGTGACTCGTGAGCTGCTGCTCTTCCCATCCTCCCTCCCTGTGTATGTACATTCAGGGAAGGCAACTGTTTCTGCCGTCGTGTAAGCGCAGATTCCTCCCAGGAATGGCGGGAAATGCCCAGTTTCATGTGGGCATGGGGTAGATTTTTATAAAAGTTTCATTCATGGCATGGGATTTCTTCTCATCAGCAGTTTGTTTTGATTTGTCTATTTAAAAAAACAAGTTTAAAATACCTATTAATTTAACATAAGCGGTCAAATAACACAGTATCAGACACGTTGCAATTAAATCGAAAAGAATCAGTTATGTAACTGCTAGAACTGGCAGATTACATAGTGCATTTCTACACTGACAGAGATACATTACAAGTTAGCTTTCAGCGTCCCTGTACCAGATGCATCAAAAGAAAATGAGACCTCTGCTGTATAGGACAGATTACATAATTTCTTCCTGTATTGTAGATTAACGTGGTAACATTAATTATAGAACTTCTTTCTGTACTGTAGAGTAACCAGTAACGTGGTAATGTAGATTATGCAACTTCATTCTGTATTGTAGATTAACGTGGTAATGTAGATTATACAACTTATTTCTGTATTGTATTGCAACATGGTAACGTATATTATACAACTTTTTTCTGAATTGTAGATTAAAGTGGTAAATTAGATTATACATCTTCTTTCTGTACTGTAGATTATCATGGTAACATAGATAATACAACTTCTTTCAGTATTGTAGGTTAACATGGTAATGTGAATTATACAACTTCTTTCTGTATTGTCGATAAATGTGTTGATATTGTAATGTAGATGATGCCCAACCACACACAACTTGTTTATACCAACTTGTTTATACCAACCCAGCTACCTCATGGCTTGTGGTGCCACAAGATTAGACCACTGAGTATTACATTTCAAAGATATTTAACTATGAATTTCAGCAGCTGGATCAATGTTGAAAATGGAGTTGTTGAAAATTGAATTAGGATGCACTAGGTAACTATACTTGGGGTGTTTCAGGGCTGAAATTTGTTTTCAGTGGGGGACTATACTGTGGGTATTCCGGTGTTGGAGTTTTCGCTAGGGGTCTGTACTGTGGATGTTCCAGGGGTGGAGTTCATTCATAAAGAAACTGAAGCCAACTACTGTTCATTTCCGTGCCACGGTCCCGCATAGAAGACTCATGAACAAAATCAGAAGATTGGGATTGAGCACCAAGATGGTGACGTGGATTACAAACTGGTTGATGGATAGAAGACGAGTGTGATGGTAAATGGAACATACTCTAAAGAGAGAACGGTGTTAAGTGGAGTGCAACAGGAATCGGTGTTGGGACCGGTTCTGTTCAACGTCTTTGTGAGCGACATTGCAGAAGGGAAAGAAAGTAAAGTTTGTCTATTTGCAGATGATACGAAGATCTGCAACAGAGTGAACCCGCCGGAAGGAGTGAAGAGAATGAGGCATGATTTAAAGAAGCTTGAAGAGTGGTCGAAGATATGCCAACTGGGATTTAATGCCAAGAAGTGTAGAGTCATGCATCTGGGATGTGGTAATCCTAAGGAACTGTTTTTGATGGGTGGTGAGCGCTGCTATGCACAGAACAGGAGAGAGACCTTGGGGTGATAGTGTCTAGTGATCCAAAGATGGCGAAGCAATGTGACAAGACGATAGCTAAAGCTAGAAGAATGCTGGGCTGCATAGAGAGAGGAATATCTAGTAAGAAAAAGGAAGTGATAATCCCCTTGGTGAGGCCTCACCTGGAGTACTGTGTTCAGTTCTGGAGAACGTATCTCAAAAGGGACAGAGACAGGTTGGAGGCGGTCCAGAGAAGGGCGACCAAAATGGTGGGAGGTCTCCATCAAATGACTTATGAAGAGAGGTTGAAGCACCTAAATATGTATACCCTGGAGGAGAGGAGGAACAAGGGAGATATGATACAACCTTCATATACATGAAAGGTTTTAATGATGCACGTGTTACGCTCCACAGCCGCAGATGACTGCGACCTCGGTTGCTCACATCCTTTTGTCTGCTTTGGCTACGTTGGCCAAACTCGTGGCCTCTGCCAGCTACCGCCAGCCTTCCTGCCTCCGTTCCCGGGCCCACCTTAGCAGCATGGACACCGCCGACTGCCATCTTACCCTCGGGGTTTCCTAGGCATGTGTGCTTCCGGGCCTGCTTTAACCACCTCATGGCGGGAACCTCAGGGGCGTCCCCCTCAGATGACTTCACTCATCTTGAATACTTAAGCTCGCCAGCCCAGACAGCCGACAACTTGGCAACAAATTCATCTTACTGAATCCACCTACTCTCACTTCAGTGCTTGTTCCGGTTCCTGCTTCCGTGGTGAGAGATTACTGGGTACCCGCTCCGCGGGGGCCCTTCCTCGTCTCCCGGCTATCCGCTCCTCGGAGCCCTTTCACCTGGACTCCTGCCTGCCTCACTTCCCAAGGCTTCCTACGGAACTACTCCTTTGTCTTCAGTCACTGTGAGTAACCATGCTGAGGACCACTGCAGTGATATCAACGTTGTAGTCCTCTCCAGTGTACCCTGCTCTGCAGACCATTGCCATGATATCGCTAGAGGAGCCCTCTCCAGGTCTACCCTGCTCTGCGGACCTGTGCTGTGATATCGCTAGAGGAACCCTCGCCGCTGTATCCTGCTCTTCGGACCACTACAGTGACCTCCCACCGAGGAACCCTCTTGTGTACCATCTCTAAGGACCCAGTGTAACTTCAGTGACTGTACTTTCGCTCGGCACCCCCGCTCCTCAGGTAGTGCCGCACCTATTGCCTGACTCCAGTTATCTGAGCTGAGTCTGACGTCAGCACCTGCGCTGTCGCTCCGTGGCCCGCCTCCTGGGGTCACCCTCTCCTTCTCTGCTTCTGCTGTATACCATCCCACAGCCAAGACCTCACCTCCCGACGGTGAGGCTCAGTGGGGCTCCTCCCCTGGGCAGTACCACCTCTCACCTCGGCCAAGGTGCCCACTTACCCACAAGTCCTAACAGCATGATCAACAATAAACCTTTTCCGCTGGAAAGAATCCACTAGAACTAGGGGCCATTAAATGAAACCCCTGGGAGGATGACTCAGATTCAATGTCAGGAAATATTTTTTCATAGAGAGGGTGGTGGACGGATGGAATGCCTTGCCAGAGGAGGTGGTGAAGGCAAAAACTGTGCAAGATTTCAAAAGGGCATGGGATAAACACTGTGGACCCCTAAAGGCAAGGGGGAGGGGAATGAAGTAAGAGGCTTAGGAGTAACTTGCTGGTACGGCAGATTCTACCCTTAACAAATAAGCCTTCATAAGAACATAAGAAATTGCCATGCTGGGTCAGACCAAGGGTCCATCAAGCCCAGCATCCTGTTTCCAACAGAGGCTAAAACCAGGCCACAAGAACCTGGCAATTACCCAAACACTAAGAAGAACCCATGCTACTGATGCAATTAATAGCAGTGGCTATTCCCTAAGTATAATTGATTAATAGCCATTAATGGACTTCTCCTCCAAGAACTTATCCAAACCTTTTTTGAACCCAGCTACACTAACTGCACTAACCACCTCCTTTGGCAACAAATTCCAGAGCTTTATTGTGCGTTGAGTGAAAAAGAATTTTCTCCGATTAGTCTGAAATGTGTTACTTGCTAACTTCATGGAATGCCCCCTAGTCCTTCTATTATTCGAAAGTGTAAATAACCGAGTCACATCTACTCGTTCAAGACCTCTCATGATCTTATAGACCTCTATCATATCCCCCCTCAGCCGTCTCTTCTCCAAGCTGAACAGCCCTAACCTCTTCAGCCTTTCCTCATAGGGGAGCTGTTCCACCCCTTTATCATTTTGGTTGCCCTTCTCTGTACCTTCTCCATCGCAACTATATCTTTTTTGAGATGCGGCGACCAGAATTGTACACAGTATTCAAGGTGCGGTCTCACCATGGAGCGATACAGAGGCATTATGACATTTTCCGTTCTATTAACCATTCCCTTTCTAATAATTCCTAACATTCTATTTGCTTTTTTGACTGCTACAGCACACTGAGCCGACGATTTTAAAGTATTATCCACTATGATGCCTAGATCTTTTTCCTGGGTGGTAGCTCCTAATATGGAACCTAACATCGTGTAACTACAGCAAGGGTTATTTTTCCCTATATGCAACACCTTGCACTTGTCCACATTAAATTTCATCTGCCATTTGGATGCCCAATCTTCCAGTCTTGCAAGGTCCTCCTGTAATGTATCACAGTCTGCTTGTGATTTAACTACTCTGAATAATTTTGTATCATCCGCAAATTTGATAACCTCACTCGTATTACTTTCCAAATCATTTATATATATATTGAAAAGCACCAGTCCAAGTACAAATCCCTGAGGCACTCCACTATTTACCCTTTTCCACTGAGAAAATTGACCATTTAATCCTACTCTCTGTTTCCTGTCTTTTAACCAGTTTGTAATCCACGAAAGGACATCACCTCTTATCCCATGACTTTTTACTTTTCGTAGAAGCCAGATGATTTGCTACTCTTTAGTGTGTCAATCTGGCCTACTACATCTTCCAGGTTAACAGTGATTTCGTTCAGTTCGTCCGAGTCATCACCCCTGAAAACCATCTCTAGAACTGGTATCTCCCCAACATCCTCATTAGTAAACACGGAGGCAAGGAATTCATTTAGTCTTTCTGCAATGGCCTTATCTTCCCTAAGAGCCCCTTTAACCCCTCTGTCATCTAATGGTCCAACCGACTCCCTCACAGGTTTCTTGCTTTGGATATATTTTTAAAGGTTTTTATTATGAGTTTATGCCTCTATGGCCAACTTCATTTCAAATTCTCTCTTTGCCTGTCTTATCAATGTTTTACACTTACCTTGACAATGCTTATGTTTTATCCTATTTTCTTCAGATGGATCCTTCTTCCAATTTTTGAAGGATTTTTTTTGGCTAAAATAGCCTCTTTCACCTCACCTTTTAACCATGACAGTAATCGTTTTGCCTTCCTTCCACCTTTCTTAATGCGCGGAATACATATGGACTGCGCCTCTAGGATTGTATTTTTAAACAATGTCCAAGCCTGTTGAACACTTTTAACCTTTGCAGCTGCACCTTTCAGTTTTTTTCTAACTATTTTCCTCATTTTATCAAAGTTTCCCTTTTAAAAATTTAGTGTTAGAGCTGCAGATTTACTTATTGTCCCCCTTCCAGTTATTAGTTTAAATTTGATCATGTTATGATCACTGTTGCCAAGTGGCCCCACCACCGTTATTTCTTTCACTAAATCTTGCGTTCCACTAAGAATTAAATCTAAAATAGCTCCCTCTCTTGTTGGTTCCTGAACCAATTACTCCATGAAGCAATCATTTATTACATCCAGGAACTTTGTCTCTAGCAAGTCCTGATGTTACATTTACCCAGTCAATATTGGGGTAATTGAAATCTACAAGGTCAATAGTGCAAGTAAAGAGATCAAAATCCCATTCACTGAATATTGAAAAGTTTATTAAACATTAATCAAGTTCATCAATTATTTAGTGTGGCAACTCCATATCGGTAATAGCAAACATCTATGTTATACGTCCCCCGACACGGTCCCGTGTTTCGCGGAGGCTGCATCGGGAGGGACCCAAAAGAGTTTATTCATATCTGAAATGTAACATAAAATAAACTAGTGAACAGAAAAGGAAAATCTGCCCAAACTATAATGCAGTTACAAAAGATTACTAAAATTGCACATACCCATTCCAGTCTTCTCAGGAGCGCAGTTCCCCTCCGGTCAGAACAAACATTTAAAGAGACAGAAAAGGCACGAAAGAGAACTCTCGCGAGAAGTTTTTTACAGTCAGCAGACATGCACCTGTTTGATAAGGACATGTACCTGGGAACAACACAGTATGGTTAATAAAACAGATACCATTCAATGTCTTTGTTAAGACCAAACGGAGACACTGTGTTTAAAGTGTAGATCCATCGCTGCTCCTTTCTACCAAGAATACCAGAGAAGTCACCTCCCCGCGCTGGGGGCGGGACAACCTCTAATACCGAGAAGCAGAGAGAGTCAATGGAGTGGTCAACCTGAAGCCAGTGGGACACTAAAGGTTCGTCAATTCTGGAAGATCTTATGTTAGAGCAGTGTTCTATAATCCTTGTTTTTATCATTCGAGATGTTTTCCCTACGTACAGCAGTGGACACGGACACCATATAGCGTAAATAACTCCTTTTGTACAGCAATTGGATTGAGAATGGAGTTTGAACACACGTCCAGTCACAGGGTGTATGAATGTAGTAGCCGATTGTGTATGTTTGCACATAGTGCAGTGCCCACATGGTGTATGCTGACCGCTTGATCTTATCACCACTTGTGCCACAGGAGCTGTGTGCACCAGGCGATCTCTAAGGTTGGTGGCTCGTTTAAAAGTGAACCGTGGGGGGCCGTGCATGAGATTATTCAGCGAAAGAGATGACCAATGTCTCTTCACCATCTTCGCCACGGCCCTCCCCACAGTGGAAAAAGGAAGAATACAATTGTAAGTCACATCATCAGATGATGTAGTGGGTGTAAACAGCCAATCCCGTTGTGTATATAGAGCCCGCTTAAAGGCTCTTTTAATGACTCGCACCGGGTAACCCCTTTCCATAAAGCGGTCAGTTAGCCTGTTGGATTGGACAAGGAATTCCTGTCGTGTGGAACACAGCCGGCGGAGTCGCAAAAATTGACCCGTGGGGATATTGTCCCTCAATGCCCTCGGATGACAGCTCTGATAGGATAGCAAAGTATTGCGATCAGTGTGTTTACGAAAAAGGGATGTTTCAAAATGATCACCTACCCATAAGACATTGATGTCTAAAAAGGATATAGAGGACGGGTGAATGCAGTAATTGAATTGAATATGAGTGTTGATCATATTGATCCAATCCAGGAACATGAAGAATTGAATGTCCGTACCTGTCCATATGATGAAAATATCATCAATATAGCGTAGCCATACATGGATGAAATGATACCAGGTAGATGAATATATGTTTGTCATTTCATATTCAGCCATGTATAGGCACGCCAAACTTGGGGCCATTGTAGCCCCCATTGCGGTTCCCTTAACTTGCTGATAGAACTTGTCCTGAAACTGAAAAAAATTTTTTGTTAATGCTAGTTCGGCAAGTTGCATCAGGAAAGAGGTGGTAATTCTCTGTGGTGGCGGACGTGTGTTCAAATATTTCTCAATCACTATCAGGGCCTCATTTTGGGGGATGTTTGAGTATAGAGATACTACATCAAGTGTGATGAGGAAAACCATAGGTTGAGAGACCTGAAGGGCTGATAAAATGGTCAAAAAATGAGAGGAGTCTCTTACATAGGATTTTATCTGTGGAACCATGGGTTTCAAAAAAATGTCAACGAACTGTGATAAAGGTTCCAATACAGATCCAATCCCAGATACAATCGGGCGTCCCGGTGGTTTATCAAGGGACTTATGTATTTTTGGAAGAATATAGAATAATGGCGTCACCGGGTGTGATGGGGTCAAGAATTTGGCCTCCTTCGGGGTAATGATGTGCGCCTCCAAAGCTGACTGAACAATTACCTGAATGTGTTGGCATAATGTAGTGGTAGGGTCTGAAGATAGAGGAGTATAAAAAACCGTGTCCCGCAGTTGTCTAAGAACTTCTGCCACGTAATCTGTTTTATTAAGCACCACTATCCCTCCTCCCTTGTCTGCTGGTTTTATAACTATCAAGGGATCTCGAGCTAGGGACGTTAAGGCCGTAGCTTCCTCTTTCGTCAAATTGTGTCTAATGTATTGATGTTGTGAACATATCATTGATACATCATGACATACAAGCCTTTCAAAAGCCCCTAGCAAAACATCCCCCACCCCCGGGGGAGTCCATTTCGATTTCGCTTGCACCACAGAGGTATCAAGGGACGGAGGGGAGTTTCTGAAAAAGAGTTTCAATTTCAAAAATCGGAAAAACCGGTGTAGATGAACCAAAATGTCAAAGGAATCCCCCTTCCGTGTGGGTACAAATGAAAGTCCATACTGTAATACAGTTAATTCAACTGCGGTTAAATGTCGCGATGAGAGATTAAAAACTGTATCCTTTATTGCCACAGTTCGGCCTGGGTTCGAGGCAGGCGGGCCGGTCGTTGTTGTTGACCGGCCTGAGAACTCGGAGGTGCTCGCTGACGGAGCTGTCGAGAGTCCTGCTTCGGTCGCGGTTGACCCGAGTCTAAAAAAGAGGCCGCTATGGAGGAATACCTGGAGGAAGATGATGGTAATGTGGAGACATCTGATCCCATGGCGGCGGGTTGTGCGGAATGTGAGGCTCGAACCGAGGCTGTTGTAGTAGTTGTCTCGCGAGCTCGGCGGTTCTGTCCCCGGGTACGCGGACCTTGGCCTTCCTCTCCCGAGGAATCCCCTGATGAGGAGCTGTCGGCAAAGGTGACTTTTTTGGAGGGCTTCTGCGCCATCCATTTATACACGTAACCGGTCTGATAATCACCCGCGTCTCTCTGAAACTTGCTGTACTTGACAGCTTTCAAATCGGATCGGAATTTCTGTAAATTTTCCTGGAATTCCTCCAATTGTAAATCAAATTGTTCAGTAGAGCATGATTGTTTAATCAATTCCAACTTTTGTGTCACCTCGTCTTGGAGCAGATCATGAACTTCCCTATTGGTCTCAATAATCAGGACCATAAGGTCCAGGGAACATTTGTTGAGAATCTGATTCCAACGATTGATGAATGCTAAATTTTCAGTATGAAGTCTGGGCTCCTTCTGAACACGAAGCCCTCTTGGAATCCGGCGAACCCGGCAATATTCTATTAATGTTGCTGAGTGCAGTTCTGCCCTCGTAAGGCGTTTTTGAATGTTAATTAATTCTGACCATGATACAGGGGGAATTGGATCCACAGAATCTTCTGAGAAGAACAGGGTATCAGTGAGTACTGCGTTTACAGCGTCCTCAGTGTAACTGAAAGTGTAGTCATCTGAGGCAGCCATTTAAAGCTTCAATCGTACGGAGAAATCCAGAAATATCTGTGATATTTCTGGTAATTGAAATCTCCCATTATTATTGCACTGCCAAATTGGTTTGCTTCCCTGATTTCTCTTAGCATTTCATTACCTGTCTGACCATTTTGTCCAGGTGGACGGTAGTATACTCCTATCACTATACTCTTACCCTACACACATGGGATTTCTATCCATATAGATTCTACTGAGCATTTACTCATACTGTGATGCAACTCCATCATTGCTCACTGCTTCAACGGCGGGGTAAAAAGAGGACAGGAGGAATGAGATTCAGTCAACCAACAAGGACATTGACCTCCACAGTCTGGGAAAACAAATAAGCATGTGGGTAACCTGCTTGGTGGGGGTAACTTGCTTGATGCAGCGGTTACTACCCTTCACTAAAAGGCCTAATACTACACTTCTGATGCAACTCCAACATTACTCTCTGCTTCAGCTGCGGGGGGGGGGGGGGGGGGGGGGTGTTAAGGAATTTGGACTGAAACAGTAATCAACAAGAGCCCTGACCTTGGCAGACTGAGTAACTGATAAGTATGGGAAACTGGTGACTATGGGAGCTTGCTGGGTAGACTGGATGGGCCATTAGGTCCTTTTCTGCCGTCACTTCTATGTCTCTATGTTAAGTGGATAGGTTTTATTGTCCATCCTTGAGTTCAGGGGTAAGTAGCCTAAATCTAAGTGGCTTTGGCCTAAACTCTTGATCTGCCCTCCCTTGCAAGCATCCCCAGTGTTCAAACTCAGCCCCCAGCCTGGAGCCAGAATCTTCTCCCTCCCATCTCTTTACTTCCTTCGATCCCCTTCACTCCTAGGCCATCGGGTGCCACCTTTCTCCTGCCCCCCCCCCCCCCCCCCAAGCATTCAGAACTCAGTTTTGGAGCACAGAAGAGGTAAGCACACTTCCTTTTACCTCAGGGAGGGAGGGAGGCCGGTGGGCAATAGGAAAGAGTGGGCTTCAGCCCCGGAGAAGCTGCTGTCTGTGATTGGAGGGAGGGCGTTCTGGCTGCAGGGAAAGCTGTGTATGAACATTGGCAGTGCTAGAAAGGATGGTGGGAGATTAGAGGGTTCAGGATGGTTGCTTTAGGGTGTTGCAACCAAAGTATACTTTTGGTACAGTATCCAGTTTACATCGAACAGGTTATATTATATCTGGATTGTTTAATTTTTCAGCCACCAGGAAGATGTAAACTGGGTGCCGCCCTCAAAATGCGCCCCTAATTATATCAAGCTTCCTTTCTCATCCTCCCCCATGTCCTATTGTCAGGGCAAGCTCTGGATCAGCTTGGGACAGGCATGGGTGGATGCCGTCTCCGCATGTCAAATGACTTAGTTGTTTCCTGGCAAAGAGGAGCCCCCGGTATCTTGGATGGCTCCTCACGTGTGTGGCTTTGGGAATAGTCCATGGGTTATGCACTTCCTTGGAATACAGTCTCTGGATTCTGTGTCCACTGTCTGTGCAAAAGGACACTCCCAGAAGAGGTGAAAGGTTATCTCTTCTGCTGTGTGCAGCCTCTCGGACAGTGAGGCCCCTGGTATAGGTGACTGCCATGACGGGCAGACCACCCTGTATGGCTATGCATGTGAAATTTGTCTGCTTGTTTATCAGTCCCCTGGATGTGATGATCTGCCACACCATGGTACGTTATTTACAGGTTCCACAGTGTCCGCTGTGTGACTCAGCTTTGAGATGGTTCTTGGTTTCCATAAAGCTGGTGTGAAGTGCTGTAGCCTGAACTCTTTCACAGACCGGTTTCTGCATGCTGCAGATCGCTGGGACAGCCAAGTTTTCCAGCTCAGGAAAATAGTTTTACTGACAGCCTGCCAGAGTTTTACTGACAACTTTTCTTTCGTTTTTTTTATGGACACACATTTTACATAATGAGAAATCATACAAAATACAAAAAAAAAAAAAAAAATCACAGGCTGCCTTGGCCGTGCTCCACAGCCGATCTCTCTCTTACATCCTGCGTTCTCACTGCAGACCCGTTTTCTGCACAGTGTGATATTGCAGATCAATATCTGCTACACTTTGCAAACAAATGTTCTATTAAAACGCAGTGGGAAACTTTTCTTTTGCTTCATGCACAACAGAGAAAAGTACAGGACGAAGAAACACCAGGATGACTCTTTTATTGACCTGAAATTATTTTTACACAAATGTCGTCATTTTTTTTTTTTTTTTGGCTCAGTCTTCATTGTCAGTAAATTTACCAGTGGTTAACAACCCTTGGAACAGTCCAGCCACTGGTCACTGAAATACATTACGGTGACCAGATCAAAGGTCAGCAAAGGGAACCGCAAAACAGCAGAAACTCAAGAAGTGAAGAAGATAATGTCATTCTTTGTTTTAATTAAAATAGATACAAAAATTGGCAAAAGAATCCTTCTTTGTTAATCCATCACATCTGAAGATGATCATCTTTCTTGATCGTCCTGTCTGAGGATTGCTAATGAGGCCAGTTTATTTATGTATTTGTATATTCAGACGTTTTATATATTACCGTTTCATTTAATGATCACAACGGTTTACAAAAGTAACATTCATAGGTATAAATCAACAAATAATTACAGGTTAAAGAGGTAGTATTCATAAACAGGCATTAATATCTATCAAATGAAATGTTCCAATATGTTTGACTAAAGATCTAGGACATATGCTAGAAGTACAAAAAATAACATAACAATATAACAAATTTCACATTTCAGTCCGAGCGTTGTTCTGATTCTTACATTCTCTCGATAAATTTATTCCTCATGTTTCAATTAGTATCTCTTGTCCTTCTTATTATTGTAGCTCTCTATATTCTGATGATTATGTTAGGTTATATGCATTTTTTAATAGCCATGTTTTTAGCTCACATTTAAATCTCTTTCTATCTGGTATCCAACGTACCATCTTAGGTAGAGATCTCCACAGTTTTGGACCCACAATGGAAAACACACATGGTCTCTTACTTATGTCAGATGTGTACTCCATATTGTAGGCACAGTCAAAATTGTCCTTTATTTTGAGATCTTAGTGTTCGCTGAGGTGTGTATGGTTGTAATGTCACGCCTATCATCCCAGTGTTGCTGGAATGAATGATTTTGAATATTTGCGTTAATACTTTAAAATAGATTTGGACTTGCACTGGCAGCCATTTTAATGACATCAGTGAGGGTGTAATGTGATCAAATTTCCTAGTTCCTAACAAAAGTCTTGCTGAGGCATTTTGTAATAATTGTAACAGTTTTAAGAAACATGCAAGAAGACCAAGAAATAAGGAGTTACAGTAGTCAAAGTTTGAGAAGATTAGAGTTTGCACTACAGTGCAGAAGTTCTCAAAAGTTAATAAAGGTTTCAACCATATTAATATACGTAGCCTGTGTTAATTAGTTTATTGATGGTTCTCATCTAGTTGGATACCTAAGTCCTGTACTTGATTTGAGGGAGTAGTTTGGATATTACCCTCTTCTTGAGTCGGTGGTTTAATTGTTGAAGAGTTTCTACCTAACCATGATTTTAGTCTTTTTAGGGTTTAATGTTAGTTTAACTTGCAATAGTTCCTGCTGTATTGCTTTCATATAGGTTGAAAGTGTCAATACTGTATTTTCAAATGATTTAAAGAATAGAATGTAAAACTTTAAGTCGTCAGCATACAAGAAAAAGGTAAGCCCTAAATCTACCAGTAATTTCAAAGTGGGAGCATATAGATATTGAATAGTGTTGCCGAGAGGGCTGAACCTTGAGGGACACCTGTAGCGTAGTAACATAGAGCCAAATGGTCCATCCAGTCTGTCCAGCAAGCTTCTTATGGCAGTATCTACACATTGTTGTCAATATGGAATGCAGCAGATATGTGTCTGCCCAATTTGACTTGGAATGTTCTATTAGATAGAAAGGAGGAGAACCATCTGAGAACACAACCATCAATCCCAATGTTGCTTAGCTGATGGCACAGTAGGGTATGGTCCACTGTGTCAAAGGTGGCTGTTAAGTCAATTAGCACTAGAAAATAAGATTCATCTGCATCAAACCCTTTTAAAATAGAGTCCATTAGTGAGAGCAGTAATGTCTCAGTTGAACGATGTTTCCTAAATCCAAATTGATTTGGGAAGAGAATATCTTGGTCTTCCAAATGATTTACAAGTTGGGATAACACTGCTTTTTCAAGTATTTTAGACAGAAAAGACAGATTGGTTGATAGTTGTCCCAATTGTCAATTCTTCCAGTTTTATTTTTTAGAATCGGCTTTATCACAGCTTGTTTTAACCTATGTGGAACAATTTCTTCTGAGAGAGAATGATTAATTAAGGATGTGATTGGCGGAGTGATAACACAGTGTACTTGTTTCAAGGAATTGGTTGAGATTGGATCACGTGGGTGAACAGCAGGATTAATTTAGTAATGATTTGATTAATTTCAAGATTAGTTACTCTGTCAAACGTGGACCACTTAACCAGGCCATGTGGATCTTCAGGTGCTTTTCTGGGAGAACAGATAGGGAATTGGGTTTTCAACCTATTGGTTTAGTCTAAAAAGGACGTGGCATATTCATTGCATGCAGTCTTTGAGAAGTTATAGTTTCTCAAGATGGGAGATGGGTCCTTAATTAAATTTTTAACAACATCAAAGAGCAGTTTAAAATTAAATATTACCACGTGAATCTGTTTAGCATAGTAATCTTTTTTTGCTTTATTGGTTAGTGTGCGGTATTTTGTTAGGAGAGATTTAAATTTTCATGTTATGACCGTCAGTCGCAGACAGCTGCGACCGCTATTACTCACTTCATGCCTTGCTGCCCTCTCTCCTCTGGGAAGACTCGCGGCTGTGGCTAGCTGCCTCCAACCTTCATGGCTCCATTCCAGGACTTCCCAGGGCAGCGAAGATGCCCCGACCACCATGTCTCTCCTGAGCCTTCCTAGGTGAGTGCGCGCTCCATGGCCCTCCTTTAATGATGCCAGGGCGGGAACCTCAGGGACATCTCCCCTTGATGACATCACTAGCCCTGGACTCTTAAGCACCGTCTGGGCCTGACTCTAATTGACTTGGCAACGAGTTCTCTCCTTGCTGAATCCTGCTGTTCTTGCTATGGACGTTGGTTCCTGGTTCCTGCTTCTCCTGGCGTGAGAAACTCTCGGGTACCTGCTCCTCAAGGGCCTTACTCCTGTCTCTGGCTATCCGCTCCTTGGAGGGCCCTGCGCCTCGAATGCTGTCTGCCTTCTCCCCCGCTCCTCGGGTCTATTCCAGGAACTACTCTTCCCCTGAGACTCTACTTTGGTGTACCCTGCTCTGTGGACCATTGCCGTTCTATTCTACCCGTGGGACCTACTTCAGTGTACCCCGCTCTGCAGACCATTGCCGTGCTACTCTGCCTTGTGGAAACCAACGTAGGTGTACACACCCCCCCACCCCCCCGCTCCTCGGGGTAGTGCTTGTGAACTTGCAACTGGGCTGCGCTCCCCTGCTCCTCAGGGCAGCGCCTTGTTTACTTCTGTTACTACATTACACTACCTGCTCCTCGGGGTAGCATCCTTCCTATCACTGAGACTGTACCGCACTCCCCCGCTCCTCGGGGTAGTGTTCTCTTGCACTGCCAGAGGCCCCTAGGCTTCCCCGTATCCCGAGTAAGCCTACATCATTCTCCCTGTGCTGACTCTCTCTGTGGCTCCACCCCCTGGGGTCGCCCTCACAAGCACTCCTCCATACCCTGCCTGCATTCCCCACTCCTTGGGGCCTGTTCAGCACTCCACCACTAGGGGGACCTATCTGGCTATCCATATCCCAGTCTCCTACTTTTCCTATATTTGCTGGACTGTGTCATCTGTAGTTCAGAACTCGCCTCCCGACAGTGAGGCTCAGTGGGGCTCCTCCCCATGGGCGATACTATCTCTCACCTCGGGACAAGGGCCCACTAACCTACAAATCCTAACAGTTCCTAGGGATTCAGGAGATGGGCATTTGCGCCATTGTTTCTCTAATTTTCTGAGGCTCTGTTTAACGCATCTTAAATCATCTTTGTACCAGAGCTTCTTATGTTTAGAGGTATTCCTTTCTTTGTTAATAGTTTTCCTCTGGACAGGACTAAGGTTTTTAGCTATGTCATTGACAATTTGATCCCAAGAATCAAATGCCGAGTCAGCTCAGTGTGCTGCAGCAGTCAAAAAAGTAAACAGAATGTTAGGAATTATTAGGAAGGGAATGGTTAATAAAACAGAAAATGTCATTGTCTCTATATCGCTCCATGAATACTGTGTACAATTCTGGTCGCTGCATCTCAAAAAAGATATATTTGTGATGGAGAAGGCACAGAGAAGGGCAACCAAAATGATAAAGGGGATGGAACAGCTCCCCTAAGAGGAAAGGCTGAAGAGGTTAGGGCTGTTCAGCTTGGAGAAGAGACGGCTGAGGGGGGGGGGATATGATAGAGGTCTTTAAGTTCCTCAGAGGTCTTGAACGAGTAAATGTGAATCGGTTATTTACACTTTCGAACAATAGAAGGACTAGGGGGCATTCCATGAAGTTAGCAAGTAGCACATTTAAGACTAATTGGAGAAAATTCTTTTTCACTCAATGCACAATTAAGCTCCGGAATTTGTTGCCAGAGGATGTGGTTAGTGCAGTTAGTGTAGCTGGGTTCAAAAAAGGTTTGGATAAGTTCTTGGAGGAGAAGTCCATTAATTGCTATTAATCAAGTTTACTTAGGGAATAGCCACTGCTATTAATTGCATCAGTAGCATGGGATCTTCTTAGTGTTTGGGTAATTGCCAGGTTCTTGTGGCCTGGTTTGGCGTCTGTTGGAAACAGGATGCTAGGCTTGATGGACCCTTGATCTGACCCAACATGGCAAGTACTAATGTTCTTATGAGCTTATGTTCTTATTTAGTTCAAGGAGCTTATTTTCTATTGATTCAGCAAGAACCTCCATGTCTATCTTTTTCCTAAGGTAAAAGTATGATTACTGTCTATAATTTTATGAATTGGGTTAAGGAAGATTATTTCTGCTTTTATTAGTTGGTGATCAGACCAGGAAAATATAGTGCGAGAAGTATTGATTATAGACAGTTACTGGAATTAGCAATTATTAGGTCTAGAATATGTCCCACTTTATGAGTGGCTTTAGAAACAAGTTAGGACCATCCCAAGGCTTCCATTATCTCTAAAAACATTTCACAGGCTACAGTTCTCAGTGTTTTATCTACATGGAGGTTAAAGTCTCCTACAATTATGGTAGAATCTGTTGATGGAAATACCTTTCCGAATAATTCAATCAGTAGTGAGCAATCTTTTTGTAGTGTACCTGTCCTATGTTTAGTTGTGGAGATTTTAGAATTGCTACCTGATAGGGAGAGTTAATCTCTACTTTGTAGGATACTACCCTAAGTTCTTTTTTTACTAATTATTAATAAGCCTCCACCTTTTCGTTTAGATTTAGGAAAATGATATACCTCATAGTTAGGATGGGATATTTGGTTTAGGAGTACATTATCTTGTCATTCAGCCAGGTTTCAGAGATGCAAAATATAGTGGGATTTAAATCCTCTAGCAGTTCATTAATCAGAGGAATTTTTTTTGAAAGAGATTGAACATTTAATATGAGCAGAGTAAACATTAAACAGGAAGAGATAGCGGAAGAGTTGTTACTTATCGTAGGGAGACGCTCCTTAGATCTCCATACTGACCCCTTTCTAGCATAGGCTCAATGAAACACATCTGATCCATGGTTGTAGCAATGGGTCTGATGCTATAAGCACTTCAGGTCTGCATTTCAGGTCCACACAAAGGGGCGCACAAAGGGGCAAACTCCTTTATTGTGCTCCTTCATGCACGTGCCAAGGCCACGTGCCTCTCGGTGCAAGCATCTTCGATGTCACTGTCGCGTGATGGTCAGTTGTCAGTGGGCGGGCTCAGCCGTCATGGTGCCAGTCTCCCTCTTCACTCTGGGGAGTGTTCTCTGCAGTGCGGCTGCCAGTAGAGGAAGCCGGTGAAGGAGGTTGATGCACGATTCCAGTTAGGCCGTCCACCTTGCCTCCTTCAGCGTCGCTGCCACGGTGATGGTCGGTCATCGATGGGTGGGCAGTGGGCAGGCCCAGCCATCGCAGCACTGGCGTCTCCCTCCTCATTCCGGGAGGGGAGCGTCCTCTGCGGAGCAGCTGCTGGTGGAGGAGGCCAGTGAAGGAGACCAGTGCAGGATTCCCAGTAGGCCATCCGCCTTGCCTCCTTCGGTATCATGCTGCAGTGATGGTCAGTCGCTGGTGGACGGGCGGTAGATTGACAGACTCGCTTACAGTTTGAGCACTCATTGATTCAGGCTGTTTCTGCCAATTTTTCCACCTTCTGTTGCCGCAGGGTTTCTAAGTGTTGAGATCTTTGTTTCAGATTGTTTTCTCCATCTGGGACAATCCTTGGCAAAGGCCTCCCATGAGCTGGCATCATTGTTAGACTTCTTCATCTTAGCCTTGAAGATGTGCTTGAAGGCACTTTCTCTCCCATCTTTAGTGCCTGCCTTGACTGAGCTGGGATTTGGGGGTCTAGACTCAAACATCTGGATGATGTTGTTGGCCCAGCAAAGTTGATACTGGAAAATCATTGATCGGTAGTCATGGTGTTTGCTTCTGAGAGGATATTAATGTTAGTGTGTATGTCTTCTGTTTGGATTTGGAGGATCTTTCATAAGTACTGTTGATGATACTTTTCCAGAGTCTTGAGGTGTCTCCTGTATGCTGACCATGTCTCTGTTCTTTACAGTAAGGTGGGAATCATGACTGTTTCTAATTTCATCATAACATTTCCATGTAGCCTTAAACTCCTGTATAGGATCCCCTATATTATAACACCTGTTATACAGTGCCAGCTAGATTTGGGAAAGCCACTTCTTATCCCTGGGAATAAGCAACAACGAATCTACTTTTTGGGAAATGTCAGATAATTATGACCCAGACTGGTCACTGTCAGAGACAGGATGCTGGGCTTGATGGACCTTTGATCTAACTCAACATAGCATAATATATGTTTTGTTTTAAATAAATAAATAATCTTTACCTCCAAAAAAATATGTTAAATCGTACAGCTCTTTTTAGCACTAGCTCTTTTACTTTTGTTTTTAAATGAAAAATGATTTTTTATTTTGTTTATATTGATACATTTTTGTAATGTTTTTCTATTCTGATTTCATAATTTTATTTATTCTTTTATTTCTTTTATTTTTATTTCTGTAAACTGTTTATTTTATTAAATAAATAGATAAAATAAACTGTTTTGATCAAATTATATTTGTATAGGCAGTATATAAACATTTTAAAATAAATAAATAATAGATAAATAAATATCCTGAATGTACTAACAGACGACCCAACAAGACACCTCAAAAGAGTACTGAAGACCAGTCCTAGAATATGCCAAGAATGCCACAGACTGACAGAATAGCAGCACAGGATAACACCAAGACTTACATCTTCAGATCCTCAACAAAAGCTCTATGAGCTTCAGCAAACATTCCTTGCAAGGCTCGCCATAGTACAAGGCTGACATGTCTCTGTGTGTGACTTCCTATTTACATTCCAAGAATGACAAACGCTCTCTAGGCACCAGTAAGTGCCCCAAGCATGGCAGAGGATGTCCCCAGAGGGCTAAAGCAAGCCTTAGTGACAATGAAGGACAACCTGAGAGTACACGATGCCTGTAGAGCCCAAGAAACACAGCTATACAGGTTTGTAGAAGAGCTCTGAAAGCTGGTCTTGAGTCTGCCAAGAATATCTCAAACCCTCCTCAGGGCACAAAAGAGCCCAGGACCCCCAGCCGAGGCTCCAGTCCACAGCAGGTAAGGTAATTGCACTCTTGTAACAAACTTCTTCGGGTTATGAATATATAGATTCTAATATGTTTGTGATTAATGGAGAGAGGGAGAGCAGGGCAGAGCTGGCGCTTTGGAGCCTGTACCTCAGCAATCTTTAATTTTCTCCTGCCATGCACAGGGATAGAGGGACCTGCCCTGTTCCATCCGCATGCAGACCTGGATTGCTGGTAAGAGCAGGAAGCACTTGGCGAATGGGATTTTGCGATTTCATGCTCTGATACGAATGACTAAAGGCGAGAACAGCTATTTCTTTCAAGGTCAAAGTGTCTTTCCACTGGGGTTTTACATCACAGAGCACGGAAATGAGGAATTATGTAAAGAAATTGCACTGCCTGATGGGGTTATCCCTTCTGGTCCTGACACATGACAAACCGGGCACTCAGAGATCCCACCCTGCCGAAAAAATCCTTGAGGAAGACAATATAATATGAGGGCAAAGGAGCAACGAGAAAGAGAGAGAGACATTCGGGAACACAGCCAGCAATGGAGAGAGCTAAAGAGACAGCATGGCAGAACTGAAGAAGGAAAAAAAATAGCAGGATGAGACAGAGAAGAGCAGGAAAGACAGACACTGCAAGAGAAACACACAGAGAACAGAGCAGTAAATTTGAGAGGCTCGGCTGATATCCAGCATATCCTGGTTTAGGAGGGAGCTTCATTTTTGTTCATTTGGGAAGAGAGAAGGAGCATGAGAGAGTGCAGAGGAGAGACTCCTGTGTTTGTGGATGCTGCAGAGCCAGACAGGAGGAGAGCAGGGATGCATGACCCAGATAAGGAGAAATGTCCTACAAGCAGTCACTCTGTATGACTGGCAGCAGGGAAAGCTCCTTAGCAGTGTAGACAGGCAGGCAGGATGGGCCAGCTGGTCTTTTTATGCTATCATTTACTGTATTACTATGTAAGGACAAAACCGTGAAAGATTTGAATGGAATGAGGGAGTGCTGAGAGAGCAGGAGAGTGTGAGAGGAGAACGAAAGTGCAAGCCGTCCCTCTCCACGCGCCATCTCCAGCGTAGATTCCTTATTATTTTCTGTATCCTTTCTGTTTTTTGTCTTTCCTGCTAATCTCTCTCACTCTTTTTGTATTTTCTTCCCCTCCTCCATCCCTCTTTATTTTTCTCATCCTCCTCTCACCCTCAGTCCCTTCCTCCTCCCCCCCTTGCCCCACATATCTCTTCCCCCTTCCTCTTCCCTGTTTAATTGGGTTTGTCATTTGGAAATAGAAAAGTCCTTCAGCGTTTTTACACTGTGCTTCCCAGTAATACTGAACAGCTGCAGACAGAGCTCTGACAGCTGAGCCTCACCAAATGAACTTCCTGGGAAACTCTGCTGCTACACACTTCTTATGCACTGGGGGAGTGCTGTCTCACACACACACACACACACACACACACACACCACCCTCAGGAGATATAGCATGCCTCACATTCGTGTACAGTGTGAAGGATACCTGCTGTGTCAGATACACACAGAGTACACACATACTGAATAAAGGATGCCTGCTGTGGAAGACACACACACACACACACAGAGTACAGGAGATGTGCCAGGTCCCTCATACACACGTACTGAATAAAGGATGCACGCTGTGGCAGATATACAGAGTACAGTAGATGTGCTCGGTCTCTCACACACAGGAGCAGAGTGATGGATGTATGTTGTGACAGATACACACAGAGTACAGGAGATGTGATGGGTCTCTCACACACAGAGTACAGGAGATGAGCCGGGTCTCTCATAAATACATACAGAGTGAAGAATGTGTGGTGTGTTAGATACTCATACAGGATGCAGGAGAAATGCAGGGTCTCTCATACACATGTACAGAGTAAAGGCTGTTTGCTCTGACTGATACACTCAGACAGAGTACAGCAGAGGTGCTGGTTGTCTCACACACAAAGAGTCTCTCATATATGTGTGTAGAGTGAAGGATGCATGTTGTGTCAGATACACACAGAGTACAGGAAATGTGCCGGGATTCCCATACACATGTATAGAGTGAAGGATATGTGCTGTGGCAGATACACCACAGAGTACAGGATATATGCTAGGAAAGAAACAGTGGGGTAGAGAGGGAGAGAGTGAACGAAAATACAGAAAAGCGCAGCTAAAAATAAATGACATTACAATATTATAAATACATAATACAGTTAAGAAGTAGACCGAAATAAAAGTATCTCAAATAACTTTCCTGGAATAATCCACCATTACCCAAAAAATTGATTTTATTAATGATATTGTAACCGTTCTTAACTGGTACTTGCTAGAATGTACGATAAACTACCTATATATACCTTATTTTGTGCCTATTTGTAAACCATTGCGATGGTACATGACTTAGTGATGGTATAGAAAAGTTTTTAAATAAATAAATAAATACATACATACAGAGTACAGGAGATGAGCTGGTTCTCTCACACACACATGTATAGAGTGATGGATGTGTGCTGTGACAGATACACACGGAGTACAGGATATATGCTAGGACTCTCATACACACAGAGTACAGGAGATGGGGCGGGTCCCTCACACACACACAAAGTACAGAAGATGGGCTGGCTCTCTCACACACATTTATGGAGTGATGGATGTGTGCTGTGACAGATACACCCAGAGAACAGGATATGTGCTGGGACTCTCACACACACAGAGTACAGGAGATGTGCTGGGTCTCTCACACACACACAGATTACAGGAGATGTGCTGGGTCCCACACACACACAGATTACAGAAGATGGGCTGGGTCTCTCACCCACATGTACAGAGTGATGGCTGTATGCTATGACAGATACACACAGAGTACAGGAGAAGGGCTGGGTCTCTCACACACACAGAGTACAAGAGATGTGCTGAGTCTCTCACACACACACAGTACAGGAGATGTGGTGGGTCTCTCACACACAGAGTACAGGAGATGGGCCAGATCTCTCATACATACATACAGAGTTAAGAATGTGTGGTATGTCAGATACTCATACAGGATGCAGGAGAAATGCTGGGTCTCTCATACACACGTACAGAGTAAAGGCTGTGTGCTCTGTCTGATACACTCACACAGAGTACAGCAGAGGTGCTGGTTGTCTCACACTCAAAGAGTATAGGAGATGTGCCGGGTCTCTCATACATGATGCGTGTTGTGTCAGATACACACAGAGTACAGGAAATATGCTGGGATTCCCATACACATGTATAGAGTGAAGGATATGTGCTGTGGCAGATACACACAGAGTACAGGATATATGCTAGGACTCTCATACACACAGAGTACAGGAGATGGGCTGGGTCTCACACTCATGTACAGAGTGATGGATGTGTGCTGTGACAGATACACACAGAGTACAGGATATATGCTAGGACTCTTATACACACAGAGTACAGGAGATGGGGCGGGTCCCTCACACACACAAAGTACAGAAGATGGGCTGGATCTCTCACATACATTTATGGAGTGATAGATGTGTGCTGTGACAGATACACACAGAGAACAGGATATGTGCTGGGACTCTCACACACACAGAGTACAGGAGTTGTGCTGGGTCTCACAAACACACACACACAGATTACAGAAGATGGGCTGGATCTGTCACACACATTTACAGAGTTATGGATGTGTGCTGTGACAGATACACACAGAGTACAGGATATGTGCTGGGACTCTCACACACACAGATTACAGAAGATGGGCTGGATCTCTCACACACATTTACAGAGTGATGGATGTGTGCTGTGACAGATACACACAGGGTACAGGATATGTGCTGAGACTCTCACACACACAGAGTAGAGAAGATGTGCTGAGTCTCTCACACACACAGAGTACAGAAGTGCTGGGTCTCTCACACACATGTACAGCGTGATAGGATATGTGCTGGGATTCACACACCTAGAGTACAGAATATATGCTGGGATTCTCACACACACGGAGTACAGGAGATGTGCTGGGTCTCTCACTCACACAGAGTACAGGAGATGGGCCGGGACTCTCACACACATGTACAGTGTGATAGGATATGTGCAGGGACTCACATATACACAGAGTACAGGAGATGCGCCAGTTCTCTCACACACACATATAGAGTGAAAGAGGAGTGCTGTGGCAGATTTAAATACATAGATATCGATGTCCTCCATCATTTGTTCACACAAATTTAATTCCAGTCTATATGCACTTTGAGATATTGTCTTAGTGAGGTTTGGTGAAATAATGGAGGAACAGATGGAGGGAAGTCATTTAGGTTCCTGTATGTGTGACCCCGTTCTCTCTCCTTTGCACATCCACTGAACACTGATGTTCCAGCAGAATGAGCAAAGAGGCGAAGCCATCCTAAGTCAAACTCCTACAATGCTGGTTAATTTTGTGACTAGGAAAAAAAGCCCATCAAAGCTGACAGGTTTTAAGCCCATTTTACCATATGCCCTCAGCTTTGTAAGGACCTTCTCCCTTGCCTATCTGCCTACTCATTCTATTGGCCACTAAAACCCAGCCCCAAACTCCATCTTCCCACCCCTTTAAAATCCCTGACCCCCAATACATGCCCCAGCTCAGCACCAAAATCTAGTAAGCTCCCTTTTCTTCCCTTCAAACTGAAGTCCCCCCTCCTATAATGAGAGAATAGAGAACCCTCAGTGAGTGAGTGCCACGGGATGATGTGGATGTTTGTGTCTCAGTGAGCTGAGGGCATGGGCATGTTTTGTGTGAGAGTGTGGGAGCTGAGTTTGTCAGAGTGTGTCTCTGAGTGGGGGAGTGGGTAAGTGGGTGTCTTGGGGGCTATTGTTGGAGGGTATGTGACTGTGTACGTGAGTGAATGGGAGGTTGTTTTCTCCCAATTTCACCTGCCGAATCATTTCTATTTGACCTCTCCATTTCTTTTTCCAGTCTTTTCATTCACCTACCTTCTCCTCCTCCTTCACCTTCTCCCTCCCTTCTCTACATCCCCACCTCATCCAGCTGTGGCCACTCTTCTGCTATGATGGTGTTATGGTTAATGGTGTTTGGGTGGATCCTTGGACACTGTGGCAGCTGACCACGCCCTCGGGGGGCAGTCCCATGAGGGACCACGGTGTCAGCCTAGACTCTGGACACACAAACACAGATTTGAATCTTTTAGTAGTTTGAATGACCACCAGAGGTGGCAGTAGTGAGTAGTGGTTGTAGATCCCGGCTGGGCAGGTCTCACACAGAACACTGGAACAGCGGATCCTCTGCAGGGCAGTGCTGTAGTGGAAGGAGACTGAGAGTTATGAGCACACAATAAGATTAGCATTCAGAGACCCAATGTAGAAATAGGAAAGCTCCGAGACAGGGAGAGCAGGCCCTCGAGGAGCGAGTACCTGATCCCTTAGAGCAGAGAGACTCGGTAGCATTGTACTCACTTAGCAGTAACAGAGATTCCTCTAGATGAGAGGTCTGGCACCGGAGCAGAGAGCAGGCCTTCGAGGAGCGAGTACCTGGTTCCAGTGAAGCAGTACTGTGGAGAGAGATGGTTTCTGTACTCACTGATAGTGACTGTAAGTTAGTTCTTCCAAGTAGAAGGGTAGAGGTTGCAGGCAGCGACACAGGGAACATGGGCCCTCGAGGAGCGAGTACCGGTTTCCTGATAGGACCTGAAAGAAGCAAAGAGGCCCCTGAGGAGCGGTTACCCCGTTAGCGACCCCGAAGGGTAGTAAGAGTTCCAGATAACACTGGAGTGGCAGAGTAGCTTAGGAACGGAGAGCGAATCCCATCCATACGAATCCTGTTGCTAACTCAATGAGCTAGCAAATACTTTAGGCAGATATACCCTGGAGTCATGATGTCAGAACAGGGGGACGTCCCTGAGGTTCGCGCCAACGTGAAAATAAAGATGAGGGCAGCGTGTGCATGCACGCCCTAGAGGTACCTTGAAGGAGAATGGCAGAAGGCAGCACCAAAGCCAGTCCGGGGACGCCAGAGAGAATGGCAAGCAGACGCCACGGCAGCCATCAGTCCAAGGTGAGCGGGAGGAGCCGCAAGTAGAGAGAGGTAGGCGGGGTGAAGCCGTCGAAGACTGATGGACACAACAGATGGAAGGGTCCTGGCTTCCCACTGGCCACATACTCAGTCTCTTGTGCCACCTGCTGCGTGTATTGCAGGGCCTGGCCTCCCTTGCAGCAATACCGCAGGTGCCCCCGTTGTAGTTGCTGTGCTCCTCCATACCTCTGGTGCCACCTCTTCTTCAACTCATGTCTCCGCACATGCACACAGCCCAGTGTTACGTGATCACCGGCGCAATAAATGACAGAGCTGTCTGACCAGTTTTAAAGAAACCTAACCTAGATTCTAGGGATTGTATGAATTTCCGCCCTATTTCAAAGCTTTTTCTTTTTTTTTTAGAAAAATCAGGCTTTTATGAATGAGAATATCAGTCTTAATTCTCATCAGTATAGTTTTACAGAGTCGGTCACAGCAGCAAAACATTGCTTTCTATTTTTGATACTTTTTGGTGTGGGTTTGACTCTGGTTCTGGGTTCTTTCTAGTACTACTCAATCTAACCATGGCATTCGATACAATTGACCATGCATTGACGTTGACGTCTTTGAGGTGATCTTGTCTATAAATGGTTTGCCTCTTCTTTTCCATGATTGTAAATTCTGCTGCTAAATCCTCTATATTCCCATTATTTATGGGTGTTCCTCAGGGCTCGACTTTGTCCACGAGCCTTTTTAATATTTATATTACACCCATTTGTCAGGATCTTGTGAACTTGGGTGTGTGGGTACCGCTTATAGGCAGACGACATTCACGTTTTTAATCCCGATCAAGAGTTCTGTTAGTGCAACACTGAGCAGGGCCTCTGAATTTATTTATTTATTTATTTTTAATTTTTATATACCGAGGTTCCTGTACGAATACAGATCACACCAGTTTACATAATAACAACAAAATTCGCTTAGGAGCGTTACATATAACAAATTACAGTTAACAAAGAACAGCATAACAGAGAATGTTGACTTTAAAAATATGGTTAACTGAGCATAAACTTCTGCTAAATAATAAGACTGAAATTTTATATCTAGTAAGGTTCCCTGCAAGAGATGTCCCTAATTTTCTAACTATTGATGGAGTACAGATACCTATATCTAAACAAGTATGGAATTTAGGAATTATCATGGATTCAACATTGGAAATGCATTTTATAAGCTCTGAACATTGCGCAGGCTGCCTCCATTCTTAACCGAGCTTGATCTTAAAACTGTTATGCATACCCATCGCTTGACTATTCTAATGCCTTATATGTTGAGCTGCGACAAAGAACTCTCCGTGCACTTCAGCTTTTTTGTGTTCAAGGCTCTGTGTTATGGAATGCACTCCCAGGAGCCATCAAGGAGGAACAATTGTTGGTGAAATTTCATAAGATGTTGAAGGTGCATTCATTCCAACAAACCTTTGGTGCCTTTAAGGTTTTAGACTGCTTGACATGCTGTGCGAGGGTGATTGCACTCTGTGTTTTATGGATGTATGTTATATCTTTATCTTTATATTCTTTGGGTTGTTTTTAATGTTTGTTTTTAATACATTTTTATTGTAGTTTTATCGTTTCAACTATGGATGGCTTCTTGTACACCACCTAATCATGTTGATAAGTGGTATAGAAATTTTATAAATAAATAAATATTACAGATATATAGTGCAGTGTTGCAGTGTAGCATGTGCTGATGAGTGATTCACCGTGTATTGCAGTGTTGTAATATAGTGTGTTATGATGAGTGAAGCACCACGTAGTGCAGAGTTGTAATGCAATGTGTTGTGATGAGTAATACACCACGTATTGCAGAGTTGTAATGTAGTGTGTTGTGATGAGTAATATATCACGTATTGCAGTGTTGTAATGTAGTGTGTTGTGATGAGTGATAAACTTTTGCATAGGCAGCCTTCCGCAGCAGCATCATCACACTCTGCAGTGTTCAGTGCAGTGTTCTAATGTAGTGTGTCGTAATGAGTGATACATCACGTATTGCAGTGTTGTAATGTAGTGTGTTGTGATGAGTGATACACCATATAGTGCAGTGTTCTAATGTAGTGTGTCGCAATGAGTGATACATCATGTATTGCAGTGTTGTAATGCAGTGTGTTGTGATGAGTGATACACCATATAGTGCAGTGTTCTAATGTAGTGTGTCGCAATGAGTGATACATCATGTATTGCAGTGTTGTAATGTAATATGCTGTGATGTATGATACTTAAAGTAAAGTTTCGGTCCCCCGACACAGGCCGTGTTTCGCCACATGGGCTGCATCAGGAGGGACAGAGGCCCAGATGACACTGTCAGCAGAATCCAAAAGAGATAATTAAATAAACAAACAAATGAACATATAAATATAACCAAGGATCCACATAACAGAACAAGACACCATATAGCAGACAATTCTAACTAAGAACTAAATCAAATTAACTTAAAAGGACCAAAACATGGCATCTATTGGAGAAAAATAACATCAGGAAACATCAAAAAACATAAAAATGTGTGTGTATATGTATATAAAAACGTGGTACATTATATATCAGGGGAACAAAGTGGGGAGGGGGAGAGGGGAAAGGGAGGGGAGGGAGGGGGGAAGGAAGGGGAGATGAAGAAGGGGGAGTGGGGATTGGCCTCTGTTGGAAACAGGATGCTGGGCTTTGATGGACCCTTGGTCTGACCCAGTATGGCATGTTCTTATGTTCTTATGTATGACATGCTCTTAATTTGACTCCATTAATATCAGGTACCTTGTATTTTCACTCCATTCTCGGACAGCAGGGTTCCCCTTCGCCTTCTCTATCTCCTGCCCTGTTATAAACACAAACAAATGATCCCTCTCATCACACTGCCTCTGCGTACACTCAGCTGTCTCAGATGCTCCTTTTCCAGCCTCCCCCTCACCCCGGATTCATTCATTGATCGTCTTTAAAAGGTTTTATGTATGTATGCCACTTGTGGAGCTTCTCTTTCTCTTCTTTCCCCCCCTGTCCTCTCGTCCCTTTTTCTTTTCCCTTTTCCAACCCCTTCCCCCTCTTATTCCCAATCCTTTCCCTTCTTATCTACCTCCCACCTCTTCTTTCTCTCTCCCCCTCTTCTTCTCTCCTCCCCTCTCCGTACCTTCCCCTCCCTACACCCTTCCTTTTCCATACGTCCCCTTCATTCCTGGGCTTTCCAATTTTCTTCCTTCCCTTCCCTCACCCCCCCCCCCCCCCCCCACAGTGGGAGCACTGAGAGGAGCGATCACCTTGCTGGTGGCTGAAGGCATCACTAAGTTTTTGCTTGGGAAATTTTCTTTGGGAATATTATTTTGTGTGTTTGTGTGTTTGTGCTTTTAATAGTAAGGCAGCGAATAAAGAGAAGTTAGACTGTTTGTATTTTTAAATAGCCAGTCAGTAAGGCAGCTAGTAAGCAGTAGTTAATGTGTTTATTTTTAATAGTATCCCTGAATAAAAGGTGGAAACGCATGCCTTAAGTTCTCGTTTTTTTATTAACTCACCACAAGGATCCATGATCTTTCAGCGCTGTACCATTTCTACTTATGGGTTAATCACCCACTAACGTATACCGCTCATCATCTTCACTTCCTATTGGCTGATGATGTATGAAACACCATGTAGTGTAGTTTTGTAATGTAGTGTGTTGTGATGAGTGATACAGTGTAGGACAGTTTTGTAATAAAGCACATTATGGTGAGTGATAAATCGTATAGGTCAGTGTTGAAATATAGCTCGTTGTGAGGAGCGATGCAACGCATAGGTTAGTGTTGAAATATAGAGTGTTGTGATGTGATATGCCAAATAGGATCAATGTTGTGTAATATAGTACATTGTGATGAGTAATATGCCACATAACATAGTAACATAGAATGATGGCAGAAAAAAGACCATATGGTCCCTACAGTCTGCACAGCAAGTTTCTTATGGTAGTAAGTGCCACTCTGTGCAAGTTACCCCCAAGCGTATGTTAAGGGTAGTAACTGCCACTCTGTGCAGGTTACTCTCATGCCTTCTGTTAAGGGTATTAACTGCCGCTCTGTGCAGGTTACCCAATGTTTCTGTTATCGGTAGTAACTGCTGTTTCATGCAGGTTACATTTTAGAGTTTACGCCTCACAAGTTTAACAATACAAGTTGTAATACTTGTCCTTTTTCTGCTTGATGGGTATCTTAGTTTTATCTGTATCCTCTTTCCTCAGACTGCATACAATCGACCCATAATTTCTTGCACTGAACTGCGCTTTCAGGTTGTTACACTTAAACATTTATTTATTATTTTTTATTCTTTATTTTTTATCAGTGAATCCTGTTTCTTCTCCTTACTTTTCTTTTCCTCCTTCTCTCCTTCCCTCCTTCTTTTCCTTTCAACTCTCCTTGTCTTCCTTCCCCGTCTCTTGGTTTCCCCTTCCCTCCCCCTTCCTTTTTTTCCTCTTCCCCCTCCTTCCTCTCTCTTCTTCCCCCTCTTTTGCCCCTTTCTCCACCCACCCTCGTTCCCTTCCCTCCCCCCTTTTCCTTTCCCCCTCCCCTTTCCCCTCTTTCCTTCCATTTTTTTCCCCTCTGTATTTTTCCCCTCTGTATTTTCACCCTGGTACTCTCTTCCCCTACTCATATTATGACATTTTGTACTTCTTGACTGTGCTCACCTACCTGCTCATTATTTGATTGATCTTTATTTTATAGACTTTTGATAGAGTATATGATAGAAAACCTCAGGCTGCCTTAACGGACCAGCTCCAGCTATCTGGCCCGGTCCACCTTAAGACAGACAGGAAGGGATCCTCGGGTGGGGGCGTTTCCCTGAGGTAAGGGATACAAAGGTGAGGCCCTGAGAGAGTTAGAGAGGACCAGCAAGGAGAAGGAAGCTGCAATCCAATGCCTTGTTTGTTCTGGACATTTTCTTTGCATGTCAGTCTGCTGAGGTAAGCAGCCATTTGCTTCTTTTCTGTTATGTAATTTTGAAAATAAACTGATGAAAAGCAGACCATTTCTCCAGCCTGGTCTGTTCTGTGGCCTTCTCCAGCCATAGACCGCTCCAAGGGCATCACATATGGTGGCAGAAGCTGGATTACCTGTTCTAAGCGTCTGCACAGACAGGGACGCACACTAGGGAAAAAATAATAATTTTTTTTTTTGGGCCTGGCTGCAATGGCAGCCCACACAGGATTTTTTTTTGTTGTTTACTGGACCGGCTGGGAGAGGAAGCTCCGCCAGAGGGATGTAACAGAAGAAGTGAGTCAGAGCTGGAAAGAGCTAGATTTATTTGGTTATTTTCTTGAAAGAAGGGGAAAGGTTTTCCGGCCTTGAAGGAGCAGGAACCTCCCTGAGAATGGAACAGTTACTGCAAGCCCTGGGTGGAGGGACAGCAACAGCTCCGGGCAGCCGCTCAGACCCAGTGATGCGCAGCACCAACAGCTACAGCAACAATTGCAGCAACACCTGGAAGCCCAAGCACAGCTTAAAGGACAATTACTACGAAGGATACCAGCGCTAGGGACCGCTGGGGTATATACCCGGAACGGAACAGAATCCAACCCCACCAACACTGAAATTCAGCTGACAAAGATAGGGCCCCAAGATGACCCAGAAGCATTCCTGGTCACCTTTGAGAGGGTGGAGGAGGTCATGGCCTGGCCTAGGTCCCAGTGGGCCATGAGAGTGGCCCCACTTTTAACCAGTGAGGTCCAGGCCGCATACTGGGCCCTGACAACCAGCAAGCCCAAGACTATCAGGAGGTCAAGGCTGCCATACATGATAGACTGGGACTGTCCTAAGGAGTCTTATTGGAAAAGTTTCCGGGGCTTAACCTTTACACCAGGAGAGAGACCCCCGGGTTCTGGCTCAGAAATTAAAGGACCGGTGCTGGCGGTGGCTAGAACCCGATAATAAAAGGGGAGTTGAAGTTGCAGAGACTGTCGTGGCAGAACAGTTTGTGGACGTTCTCCCCTCCCAAGTGCGTGAATGGGTGCGGTGACAGACAGCAGTGACCCTGAAGGATGTGATTTTCCTAGTAGAGCGTTATTTTGGATGCTACAGACACAGGGCCGTGGGCTTACTCCAGCAGAGAAGAATTCCCAAATAAAGGGGTTGTGAGAAAAGAAGGAGAGAATTGAGGGGCGGAAACCCTAAGCTGCTATATCGGCCGAGAAGTGAAGAGTCTCCCTACCTCACGAGACCCCGATAACGCCTTAGAGGGGCCTGAGGGCGAAACGAGTAAATGCCCAGAAGCAGTGACGCCAAATGGGACCTGCTTCAACTGTGGAGAGAGGGGGCACTTTGCCCGGGACTGCTATCGAGTGGAGGATGAATTTATGGATGTCAATTTGGTGGCCCCTCACTCCTGCTCGTTTGTGGACATTCCCCGCTCGGGGTTTACAACCTTCGTGGTTCCGGTGGAGCTAGATGGCGATTCGACCCAAGCCTTAGTAAACTTGGGAAGTGTAAAAACTCTCATTCGGAGGGAATAGGTCAAAAGAACACAGGTTGATTATGAACAGACAGTGACCCTCGCTTGCATGCATGGAGACCAGAGACAATACCCGACCAGTCAGGTCCTGTTGAAGACTCCAGTGGGACAAGCTACAGTAGAAGTGGGAGTGCTCCCCTGGATACCATATCCGGTGATACTGGGACAAGATTATCCAGACTTTGGGACTCTTTGGGCCTGGCTCATGAGGGTCCCAGATGACTTCAGCGAGGAAGAGACCTCATTTCCGGAGGTCTTTCCATTAGAAGACCTGGACTTGTATGTTAATAATCCTAAGACACCCAAGCCTCGTAGACAACGTAGGATAGACAAGTACAATTATTCCCAAGGTTTAGAGGCAGTCATGGAGTTAGAGGGGGCTCCCCAACCCATAGAGGTTCCCTCAGACTGGATAGGCGAGGGAAACCCTGGGAATTTTAGGCGGGCCCAACAAAGATGGGACACTAAAAGGGGCCGGGTGAATATACAGATGATAGATGGGGAATTAGTCTCTGGGGTGGAGGGTCAAAAGCCAGGCCCCCCCCCCCCTTTTTTTGTACTCAAGAAAAATCTAGTATACAGAGGAGCAAAGGGGCATCTGGAAGGCGAAACGGTTGAGCAGCTTTTGGTTCTCCAGCAGTATCGTCAGCAAGTGTTACGGCTCGCCCATAGTCATCTTTTGGGGGGCCATCTAGGGGAAGAGAAAACACGAGAAAAGATTCTAGCCCAGTTCTATTGGCCTGGCTTGTATCGACACGTTCAGAACTACTGTCAGCCCTGCCCTACCTGTCAGATGACCAGGCCGGCAGCAACGCACATGGCTCCCCTAGTGCCCATGCCAATTATAGAGACACCTTTTGAGAGGGTCGCTATGGACTTGGTAGGCCCCTTAGAAAGGTCTAGCCACAGAAACAAATATATCATGGTCATTCTCGACTATGCAACCAGGTATCCAGAAGCTATTCCCCTACGAGATATGAAGACTCAAACAATAGCCACGGCCTTGGTGGAGGTGATTTCCCGGGTGGGGTTACCCAAAGAGATATTAACCGACCAAGGGACCCCGTTTCTCTCTAAAGTAATGAAGCAAGTTTGCACATTATTGCCGGTAAAAATCCTGCGGACATCAGTTTACCATCCACAAACTGATGGGCTTGTGGAGCGTTTTAACAAAACTCTCAAGCAGATATTGAGGAAGTTCATCACGGAAGATGGCAAGAATTGGGACATACTCTTGCCATATATAGGGGTAGATTTTCAAAAAGCGCGCCTTCGCGTACTTTTGTTGGCGCATCAGGCGCAAACAAAAGTATGCTGGATTTTAGTAGATACGCGCGTAGCCGCTAAAATCCTGGATCGGCGCGCGCAAGGCTACCGATTTCGTGTAGCCGGCGCGCACCGAGCCGTGCAGCCTACCTCCGTTCCCTCCGAGGCCGCTCCGAAATCGGAGCGGCCTCGGAGGGAATTCGCTATCGCCCTCCCCTCACCTTCCTCTCCCTTCCTCTACCTAACCCACCCCCCCGGCCCTGTCTAAACCCCCCCCTACCTTTGTTGGGGGATTTACGCCTCCCGGAGGGAGAAGTAAATCCCCACGCGCCAGCAGCCTGCTGGCGTGCCTAGACGCAACCCGGGGGCGGTTCCGGAGGGCGCGGCCACGCGCCCCCCCTACCGCCCTGGACTGACAACGCCCCTGCCCGGGCTGCCCCCAAAACGCCCACATCCCGCCCTAAAAACGCCGCGCCGATCGCCCCGCCCCGACACGCCCCCTCGGAAAACCCCAGGACTTACGCGAGTCCCAGGGCTCTGCGCGCGCCGGCAGGCCTATGTAAATAGGCGCACCGGCGCGCAAGGCCCTGCTCGCGTAAATCCGGGCGGATTTACGTGAGCAGGACTCTTAAAATCCACCCCATATTGTTCGCCATTCGAGCAGTCCCTCAAAGTTGACCGGGTTTTCCCTGTTCGAATTATTGTATGGAAGAAGACCACGGGAATCCTGGATGTAGTACAAGAGACCTGGGAGGAGGAAACCAACTCTGGACGGAATTTGGCCAACTGTGTGATCCAGATGCAGGACCGACTATGGAGGGCAGGGGAGGCTGCCCGATTATGCCTGGAAAAGGCACAGGCTACCCAGCCCAGCAATACAACCAGTCCGCTGTTCATCGGGTCTTCCAGCCGGGAGACGCATACTAGTGTTCTACCGACTTCAGAAAGTAAATTGCTGTCCCATTGGCAAGGTCCATATGAGGTACTGGAGAAGATGGGCCCGGTGGATTATAAAGTGGCCCAACCCAACAAATGGAAGAAGGCCCAGATCTTTCATGTGAATCTATTAAAAAATGGGTTGCTCCAACTTGCAGTCTGGTCCAAGAAGAAGACTTTGGTCCAGACGTTTCACAAACTTCCGGGCCCCAGATGATCCCTATGGGGCCAACTCTCCACAATGCAGAAAGTGGGCCTTGATAAACTGTTGACTTGGAATAAAGATGTCTTCTCGATTATGCCCGGGAGAACTCACTTAGCGTGTCACGACATTATTACAAACTCAGGAGTAATAATTAAACAACGGCCCTACCAGATTCCCAAAGCCAGGAGGCAAGTTGTAGAAGCTGAGGTGAAAGAAATGCTTCAACTTGGGGTCATAGAGGAATCCAATAGCGATTGGTCCTCGCCCATTGTACTGGTACCTAAACCGGATGGTAGTATCCGGTTCTGTATTGATTTCCGGAAGGTCAATGAGGCTTCGAAGCTGGACGCATACCCAATGCCCCACGTGGATGAACTCATTGAACGCTTGGGAACTGCCCAGTTCATCTCCATGCTTGATTTGACAAAGGGATACTGGCAAGTTCCCCTGGCACCAACTGCAAAGGAGAAGACTGCTTTCTCAACACCGGAAGGACACTTCCAGTTTACGGTCCTGCCGTTCAGACTTCATGGGGTTCCAGTTACCTTCCAATGTTGGTAGACCGCTTGCTATGCCCACATCAGGGTTATGCAGTGGCCTATCAGGACAACATCGTCATTTACAATGGAGACTGGGAGACACACTTAAGGCAATTACAGACAGTACTTACAAGTCTACGAAAGGCTGGACTGACAGCCAACCCCAAGAAATGTAAATTAGGGGGTCAAGAAGTACAATATCTGGGATATTGTATAGAGATGTGAATCGTGTGATCGATCGTCTTAATGATCGATTTCGGCTGGGAGGGGGAGGGAATCGGATCGTCGCAGTTTGGGTTTTTAAAATATCGTGTAAATCGTGTAAATCGAAAACCGGCACACTAAAACATCCCTAAAACCCACCCCGACCCTTTAAAATAAATCCCCCACCCTCCCGAACCCCCCCAAAATGCCGTAAATTACCTGGGGTCCAGTGGGGGGGGGGGAAGGGGGAGGGCGGGAAAACCGGCAAACTAAAACAACCCTAAAACCCACCCCGACCCTTTAAAATAAATCCCCCCCCCTCCGAACCCCCCCAAAATGCCTTAAATTACCTGGGGTCCAGAGGAAGGGTCCCGGTGATCATATGACAGGTCCAAGGTAGCGCCGGCGCCATTTCTACAACGCACGGAGGTCCGAGAGTAAAAGATCACCCACGCGAACCCTTCCTCTGGACCCAGGTAATTTAAGGCATTTTGGGGGGGTTCGGGAGGGGTGGGGGATTTATTTTAAAGGTCGGTGGGTTTAGGGTTGTTTTAGTTTGCCGGTTTCACGCCCTCCCCCTTCCCCTCCCCTTCCCCCGATTTACGATTTTTGACGATAAATCGGGGGGAATTTGTTATTGTATCGCGGCTCTAACGGATTTTTGACGATTAAAATATATCGGACGATATTTTAAATCGTCAAAAAAACGATTCACATCCCTAATATTGTATGGCCTTCCTTGGGAGAGGAAAAGTCCCCCTCAGGCGTGGAAAATAGAAGCAATTACCCAAGTCCCGGTTCCACAGACAAAGAGTAAGGTGAGAGCCTTTTTTAGGTCTCATCGGTTACTATTGACGGTTCATACCAAACTTCTTCGAAAAAAGCGGAGCCTCTCACATGCCTATTACAGAAGAAAGCCCCAGAGAAAGGTTAAATGGTCTGCAGAGGCAGAGGAAGCCTTCCAGGGTTTAAAGAAAGACATATTTATTTCATTTTATCTTATTATTTATATCTGGCATGGTTAATATGTCACTATATCCAGTTAAATAGTTAAATTATACAGATTATATTACATAATTTTATTAATTACAATGTTAAACTATACTATATTATTTATTATCATTATGTTAAATTGTCATCCAGTTATATTGTTCCTATGTGCCACTGTTCTATGTAAAGCCCCTTATCTCTGTTGGGCAGTTTATCGTTATATGTAAACCGGAGTGATTTGTAGTCTCTATAAGAACCTCGGTATATAAAAATTAAAAATAAATAAATAAATAAATATGCTCGGAACCTGTTCTTCTAAGTCCGGACTGTACTAAGCCCTTTATAGTACAGATAGACACATTGAGGTGGGGCTAAGGAGCCGTCCTCACACAAAAGAAAGAAGACGAAGAACATCCAGTAGCCTTCATTAGCAGGCAGCTACTACCCCGAGAGAGATGCTATTTCAACGATAGAACAAAGAGGCCTTAGCTGTCAAATGGGCCTTAGAGGCTTTCATTATTATCTACTGGGCCGCCGCCAGTTTCACGCTGGTAACAGATCACCAACCCCCTTGTCTGGGTCTCACGGAATAAGGAGTCCAATGGGCAAGTAATGAGGTGGTTTCTGGCACTCCAACCATTTGACTTTAAAGTTTGACACAGAGCAGGGAAGGCGAATATAAATGCAGACTTCCTTTCTAGGGAAGTCTCCCTTGTACAGGTAGGCGCTCAACTAAGGAAGATTGAGCCTGAGGGGGAGGGAATGTGATAGAGTATATGATAGAAAGCCTCAGACTGCCTAACGGACCCGGCTCCAGCTATCTGGCCCAGTCCACCTCCTTAAGACAGACAGGAAAGGGATCTTCGGGTGGTGGGGGCGTTTCCCCTGAGGTAAGGGATACAAAGGTGAGGCCCTGAGAGAGTTAGAGAGGCTCCAGCAAGAAGAAGGAAGCTGCAATCCAATGCTGGTGTTTGTTCTGGACATTTTTCTTTTGCATGTCAGTCTGCTGAGGTAAGCGAGCCATTTGCTTCTTTTCTGTTATGTGATTTTATTTATTTATTTATTTATTTATTTATTATTTATTTATTTATTTAAAGGTTTTTTATATACCGGTATTAGTGGGGGACATCATACCGGTTACATTTGAACATGTTAAGCTTGGAAATACATATTAACAAGGAGATGGAACTGGGAGGAGGGGATAACAAAGTGGCAGTATGGAAATATAGATTAAATACAAAAAAACAACAAGAAAAAGGAAAAACCTAACATAAGGCATGTATAATTCACATAGTGAGGGGCTTACGGTGGCAGAGGGGGAAAGTCTATTCTAGGTATACACCTTTAGATCTATTCTGGATAAGCTCGTTTAAATAACCATGTTTTTAGATACTTTTTAAATTTAATCATACATGGTTCAAGACGCAGGTTAGGAGGCAGGGAGTTCCAGAGGGAGGGGCCAGCTATGGAAGATGGGCTACTTTCAGTGAGGGTACAAGTAGGGTGCCTTTGTTAGCAGTTCTGGTGGGTCGAGAGGACAGTGGGGAGGAGAGTGGAAAGTCTAGGCCATTTGAGTTGTGGGCATGGATAGATCTGTGTATTATGGTCAATGTTTTGTAGTGAATGCGGGAGGGGATAGGAAGCCAATGTAGGTCTCTAAGGATGGGGTTGATATGTTCGTGTTTACGGGTCTTTATGATAAGTCTTGCTGTGGCATTTTGTAGCATTTGTAGAGGTTTTATTGTGGAGTAGGGGAGCCCTAGGAAGAGAGCGTTACAGTAGTCCAGTTTGCTAGGTATGGTAGCTTGGATCACTGTACGAAAATCTTGGTTGTATAGTAGTGGTCTGAGCTTTTTAAGTACGTTGAGTTTGAAAAACCTGATTTAACGATGGAATTAACGTAGTTTTTCATGTTTAGTTGATGATCAAGGAGAACACCTAGGTCCTTTACAAATGGTTGTGAACTGATGAAAAGCAGACCATTCTCCAGCCTGGTCTGTTCTGTGGCCTTCTCCAGCCACAGACCGCTCCAGGGCATCACAAGACTCTAGAAGTTGCAGTCCCCCTAATGCAGCCCCTGATGCGAAACACGGCCATGTCAGGGTCTTCTATGAATGTATATTTAAAGAATATATTTGGTACCAAATGTGTGTTTGTATGCACCTATTAAAAATCTATTGTATAGAGTTTTATATTGACCAGTGTAGTGTTTGCCCAACACTATTCCTCTGCTGAAGAAATATTTCCTGACATTGATTCTGAGTCATCCCCTTGAAGTTTCACATTGTGAGAAAAGGTTTGAGGAACACACATCATTAAAACCTTTTAGATATCTGAAGGTCTGTATCATAGCTCCTCTGACCTCCTCTCTTCCAGGTATACATATTCATATCCTTCAGCCTCTCCTTATATTGACCGCACATCATTTTGGTCGCCCTTCTCGGGACCGCCTCCATCCTGTCTCTGTCTCCTTTGAGATACGCTCTCCAGAACTGAACACAGTGCTCCAGGTGAGGCCTCACCAAGGACCTGTACAAGGGGATTATCACCTCTTTTTTTTCTTACTGGTTATTTCTCTCCCTGTGCAGCCCAGCATTCTTCTTGATTTAGCTATCGCCTTGTCACATTGCTTTTGATGTCATCAGATCGCCAGACCACAAAGATCCCTCTCCTGGTCCATGCATATTTATTTATTTATTTAAAGTCTCTTTTATACCGATGTTCGTTTGCACATCGCATCGGTTCACAAATAACAAAAACTTTTGGGCGGAGCCCTTCCACCCCATCACATACAGCTCTTTCGGATTACCACCCCCCAGGTGATGACTCTGCACTTCTTGGCATTGAATCCCAGCTGCCAAATCTTCAACCACCTCTTCCAGCTTTCTTAAATCTTTTTTCATTCTTTCTACTCCTTCAGGCGTGTTCACTTCTTGCAGATCTTAGACAAACTTTACCTTCTATCCCGTCCCCAATGTTGCTCACAAAAATATTGAACAGAATCGGTTCCCACATTGTAGCCAATGGCACTCCACTTAACCCCGCTCTCTCTTCAGAGCAGGTTCCAATTACCATTACACGCTGTCTCCTATCAGTCAGCCACTTTGTAATCCACACCATTGGGGACTGGTCAGTTGCAGAAGAAAGGGTCCACAATAGTGGGAAGTTTGCAATAGGCATTTCTGTGAAGATCAGGGATGGCGGGACTCCGGAGATGGTGAGGCGAGAGAAGGAGCGCAGTGGACAGATAGGTAGTATGAGGTTCACTGGAGCAGCTGTAGTGCTGCATCTGCTGTTTGCAAGGAGAGCACAGGCTGAGAAGGAAGGGATAGGAGGACTTTATTTATTGTTTGTAGCTTTATATACTGACATTTGGTTTAGCAACATCACATCGGTTCACAATCAACAACACTTCGCAACAGAGCTAAAATAAACATAGCATTAGTGTCCGTGCTTTACAAATAATATTTTAATTTTAGGGAATAAGGAAAAGAACAGAGCAGAAGATTAGAGCATACTAGAAAATAACTAAGAGAACAAGTTAGGTAATTAATTCAATTAAAACAAATAAATAATTTAAGATTATCTTGAAAGCACAATGGGTCACATGGTTGAATATAATTGAGGGGACAACCTATGTAAACTCTATTAAATGGGGTTAAGGAGTATTATTGGACAGCAGAGGTAGGTAATTTATTACATAATCACTTATCACTTGGCTGTAGAAGAGGAGACTGCTGGGGGGGGTGTGGACGAATGTCAGGCTGATAGGTGTGGGGGGGAGGGAATGTCAGGTTGATGGGTGGGGGTGGGGGTGAATGGTGAGACAGGTGGGGGCCTACGGGAGTGAATGTGAGACTGCTGGAGATGTTAACCCTGCCAAAATATTATTTCTGGCTACACCATCAAAGGGTAAACAGATCTGCCTCCTGCTGGGCTCTCCTCTGACTTATTAAGCTTAGCAGGAGGGGAATATTTCAATCTGCTTTTCTTTTTCTCCGGTGTTGGAGTCTAATCTGGATATATCAGATAGCGCTAGAAAAGAGGACACAAGAATGGCAAACAAGGAGGGGGAGAGGGAGAGGGAGAGAGGGCAGTTTCCACCCTCCCGTAAACTGCCATTAAAATTACTTGCTAGCAAAATACCACTAATCCTCTTATGTGGGAGGGAGGCCTGGGGTCTGCCATTAACCCAACTCAATGGGACCGAGCCCCTGCAGTTCTGTAAGCAGACACTCCCCTGGTAATGGCGTCCCCTCACCACTTCATCCATTACATACGTATTTAAAAATCTTATCATCCAGGAATCTGCAAAATGTCCAAAGTGGATTACAGCAAGCACTCCTAATAAAAACAGCGCAATATACAAACACATTTCAAATACACATAAAATGTAAATATACACAAAATCTCTTCCATAAATAACTTCTGTTAACTGCGCTCCCATCAGCATCTGAAAACACAGAGGCTTCATCTCATTTTCAGAATTTCAAACAATCTCTCTCATTTCTCAACTCTAAAGGCAACTTATTCCACAGCATAGGCCCTAAAACAGAAAATGCCCAAGATCTACTTGTATTTAATTTACTCTCTGCAAGATTTGTAGAAATTCCAACATGGTAACTTAGTATATGATGGCAGATAAAGAGCTAAGTGGCCCACCCAGTCTGCTCAGCAATGAACTGTCCACCCCAGGCAGATGGACACACAAATTCACCCCACTCCCCCTTCCCCCATCTACCTCACCCAACCTTTCAAGTGATACCACTGCCTTCTGATTAGGGGTTTAACTCCCAATCTGCAGATTACTCCCTCATTTTCTGTTTAGGATAATAACTTCTGCTCCATTCAGGTTACCTCTCACCTTCTGTTTAGGATAATAACTGCTGTTCCATGCAGGTTACCCCCTCACCTTCTGTTTAGTGTAATAACTGCTGTTCCATGCAGGTTACCCCCTCATCTTCTGTTTAGTGTAATAACTGCTGTTCCATGCAGGTTACCCCCTCACCTTCTGTTTAGTGTAATAACTGCTGCTCCATGCAGGTTACCTCTCACTTTCTGTTTAGTGTAATAACTGCCGTTCCATGCAGGTTACCTCCTCACCTTCTGTTTAGTGTAATAACTGCTGTTCCATGCAGGTTACCTCTCACCTTCTGTTTAGTGTAATAACTGCTGTTCCAATGCAGGTTACCCCTCACCTTCTGTTTAGTGTAATAACTGCTGCTCCATGCAGGTTACCTCTCACTTTCTGTTTAGTATAATAACTGCCGTTCCATGCAGGTTACCCCCGCACCTTCTGTATAGTGTAATAACTGCCGTTCCATGCAGGTTACCTCTCACCTTCTGTTTAGTGTAATAACTGCTGTTCCAATGCAGGTTACCCCCTCACCTTCTGTTTAGTGTAATAACTGCTGTTCCATGCAGGTTACCTCTCCCCTTCTGTTTAGTGTAATAACTGCTGTTCCATGCAGGTTACCTCCTCACCTTCTGTTTAGTGTAATAACTGCTGTTCCATGCAGCTTACCTCTCACCTTCTGTTTAGTGTAATAACTGCTGTTCCATGCAGGTTACCTCTCACCTTCTGTTTAGTGTAATAACTGCTGTTCCATGCAGGTTACCTCTCACCTTCTGTTTAGTGTAATAACTGCTGTTCCATGCAGGTTACCTCTCACCTTCTGTTTAGTGTAATAACTGCTGTTCCATGCAGGTTACCTCTCACCTTCTGTTTAGTGTAATAACTGCTGTTCCATGCAGGTTACCCCTCACCTTCTGTTTAGTGTAATAACTGCTGTTCCATGCAGGTTACCTCCTCACCTTCTGTTTAGTGTAATAACTGCTGTTCCATGCAGGTTACCTCTCACCTTCTGTTTAGTGTAATAACTGCTGTTCCATGCAGGTTACCTCTCACCTTCTGTTTAGTGTAATAACTGCTGTTCCATGCAGGTTACCCTCTCACCTTCTGTTTAGTGTAATAACTGCTGTTCCATGCAGGTTACCTCCTCACCTTCTGTTTAGTTTAATAACTGCCGTTCCATGCAGGTTACCTTCCTCACCTTCGTTTAGTGTAATAACTGCGTTCCATGCAGGTTACCTCTCACCTTCTGTTTAGTGTAATAACTGCCGTTCCATGCAGGTTACCTTCTCACCTTCTGTTTAGTGTAATAACTGCGTTCCATGCAGGTTACCTCTGCACCTTCTGTTTAGTGTAATAACTGCGTTCCATGCAGGTTACCCCTCACCTTCTGTTTAGTGTAATAACTGCTGTTCCATGCAGGTTACCCCTCACCTTCTGTTAGTGTAATAACTGCTGCTTCCATGCAGGTTTACCTCTCACTTTCTGTTTAGTATAATAACTGCCGTTCCATGCAGGTTACCTCCTCACCTTCTGTTTAGTGTAATAACTGCCGTTCCATGCAGGTTACCTCCTCACCTTCTGTATAGTGTAATAACTGCCGTTCCATGCAGGTTACCTCCTCACCTTCTGTATAGTGTAATAACTGCCGTTCCATGCAGGTTACCTCTCACCTTCTGTTTAGTGTAATAACTGCTGTTCCAATGCAGGTTACCCCCTCACCTTCTGTTTAGTGTAATAACTGCTGTTCCATGCAGGTTACCTCTCCCCTTCTGTTTAGTGTAATAACTGCCGTTCCATGCAGGTTACCCCCTCACCTTCTGTTTAGTGTAATAACTGCTGTTCCATGCAGGTTACCTCTCCCCTTCTGTTTAGTGTAATAACTGCTGTTCCATGCAGGTTACCTCTCACCTTCTGTTTAGTGTAATAACTGCTGTTCCATGCAGGTTACCTCCTCACCTTCTGTTTAGTGTAATAACTGCTGTTCCATGCAGCTTACCTCTCACCTTCTGTTTAGTGTAATAACTGCTGTTCCATGCAGGTTACCTCCTCACCTTCTGTTTAGTGTAATAACTGCTGTTCCATGCAGGTTACCTCCTCACCTTCTGTTTAGTGTAATAACTGCCGTTCCATGCAGGTTACCTCTCACCTTCTGTTTAGTGTAATAACTGCTGTTCCATGCAGGTTACCTCCTCACCTTCTGTTTAGTGTAATAACTGCGTTCCATGCAGGTTACCTCTCACCTTCTGTTTAGTGTAATAACTGCTGTTCCATGCAGGTTACCTCCTCACCTTCTGTTTAGTGTAATAACTGCTGTTCCATGCAGGTTACCTCCTCACCTTCTGTTTAGTGTAATAACTGCTGTTCCATGCAGGTTACCTTTCACCTTCTGTTTAGTGTAATAACTGCCGTTCCATGCAGGTTACCTCTCACCTTCTGTTTAGTGTAATAACTGCTGTTCCATGCAGGTTACCTCCTCACCTTCTGTTTAGTGTAATAACTGCTGTTCCATGCAGGTTACCTCCTCACCTTCTGTTTAGTGTAATAACTGCTGTTCCATGCAGGTTACCCCCTCACCTTCTGTTTAGTGTAATAACTGCTGTTCCATGCAGGTTACCTCCTCACCTTCTGTTTAGTGTAATAACTGCTGTTCCATGCAGGTTACCTCCTCACCTTCTGTTTAGTGTAATAACTGCTGTTCCATGCAGGTTACCTCTCACCTTCTGTTTAGTGTAATAACTGCTGTTCCATGCAGGTTACCTCCTCACCTTCTGTTTAGTGTAATAACTGCCGTTCCATGCAGGTTACCTCTCACCTTCTGTTTAGTGTAATAACTGCTGTTCCATGCAGGTTACCTCCTCACCTTCTGTTTAGTGTAATAACTGCGTTCCATGCAGGTTACCTCTCACCTTCTGTTTAGTGTAATAACTGCTGTTCCATGCAGGTTACCTCCTCACCTTCTGTTTAGTGTAATAACTGCTGTTCCATGCAGGTTACCTCCTCACCTTCTGTTTAGTGTAATAACTGCTGTTCCATGCAGGTTACCTTTCACCTTCTGTTTAGTGTAATAACTGCCGTTCCATGCAGGTTACCTCTCACCTTCTGTTTAGTGTAATAACTGCTGTTCCATGCAGGTTACCTCCTCACCTTCTGTTTAGTGTAATAACTGCTGTTCCATGCAGGTTACCTCCTCACCTTCTGTTTAGTGTAATAACTGCTGTTCCATGCAGGTTACCTCCTCACCTTCTGTTTAGTGTAATAACTGCTGTTCCATGCAGGTTACCTCCTCACCTTCTGTTTAGTGTAATAACTGCTGTTCCATGCAGGTTACCTCTCACCTTCTGTTTAGTGTAATAACTGCTGTTCCATGCAGGTTACCCCCTCACCTTCTGTTTAGTGTAATAACTGCTGTTCCATGCAGGTTACCCCCTCACCTTCTGTTTAGTGTAATAACTGCTGCTCCATGCAGGTTACCTCTCACTTTCTGTTTAGTATAATAACTGCCGTTCCATGCAGGTTACCTCCTCACCTTCTGTTTAGTGTAATAACTGCCGTTCCATGCAGGTTACCTCCTCACCTTCTGTATAGTGTAATAACTGCCGTTCCATGCAGGTTACCTCCTCACCTTCTGTATAGTGTAATAACTGCCGTTCCATGCAGGTTACCTCTCACCTTCTGTTTAGTGTAATAACTGCTGTTCCAATGCAGGTTACCCCCTCACCTTCTGTTTAGTGTAATAACTGCTGTTCCATGCAGGTTACCTCTCCCCTTCTGTTTAGTGTAATAACTGCCGTTCCATGCAGGTTACCCCCCTCACCTTCTGTTTAGTGTAATAACTGCTGTTCCGTGCAGGTTACCTCTCCCCTTCTGTTTAGTGTAATAACTGCTGTTCCATGCAGGTTACCTCTCACCTTCTGTTTAGTGTAATAACTGCTGTTCCATGCAGGTTACCCTCCTCCCCTTCTGTTTAGTGTAATAACTGCTGTTCCATGCAGCTTACCTCTCACCTTCTGTTTAGTGTAATAACTGCTGTTCCATGCAGGTTACCTCCTCACCTTCTGTTTAGTGTAATAACTGCTGTTCCATGCAGGTTACCTCCTCACCTTCTGTTTAGTGTAATAACTGCCGTTCCATGCAGGTTACCTCTCACCTTCTGTTTAGTGTAATAAACTGCTGTTCCATGCAGGTTACCTCCTCACCTTCTGTTTAGTGTAATAACTGCGTTCCATGCAGGTTACCTCTCACCTTCTGTTTAGTGTAATAACTGCTGTTCCATGCAGGTTACCTCCTCACCTTCTGTTTAGTGTAATAACTGCTGTTCCATGCAGGTTACCTCCTCACCTTCTGTTTAGTGTAATAACTGCTGTTCCATGCAGGTTACCTTTCACCTTCTGTTTAGTGTAATAACTGCCGTTCCATGCAGGTTACCTCTCACCTTCTGTTTAGTGTAATAACTGCTGTTCCATGCAGGTTACCTCCTCACCTTCTGTTTAGTGTAATAACTGCTGTTCCATGCAGGTTACCTCCTCCCCTTCTGTTTAGTGTAATAACTGCTGTTCCATGCAGGTTACCTCCTCACCTTCTGTTTAGTGTAATAACTGCTGTTCCATGCAGGTTACCTCCTCACCTTCTGTTTAGTGTAATAACTGCTGTTCCATGCAGGTTACCTCCTCACCTTCTGTTTAGTGTAATAACTGCTGTTCCATGCAGGTTACCTCCTCACCTTCTGTTTAGTGTAATAACTGCTGTTCCATGCAGGTTACCCCATCACCTTCTGTTTAGTGTAATAACTGCTGTTCCATGCAGGTTACCTCTCACCTTCTGTTTAGTGTAATAACTGCTGTTCCATGCAGGTTACCTCCTCACCTTCTGTTTAGTGTAATAACTGCTGTTCCATGCAGGTTACCTCTCACCTTCTGTTTAGTATAATAACTGCTGTTCCATGCAGGTTACCTCTCACCTTCTGTTTAGGTATATAACTGCTGTTCCATGCAGGTTACCCCCTCACCTTCTGTTTAGTGTAATAACTGCTGTTCCATGCAGGTTACCTCTCACCTTCTGTTTAGTGTAATAACTGCTGTTCCATGCAGGTTACCTCTCTCCTTCTGTTTAGTGTAATAACTGCTGTTCCATGCAGGTTACCCCTCACCTTCTGTTTAGTGTAATAACTGCTGTTCCATGCAGGTTACCCTTCACCTTCTGTTTAGTATAATAACTGCTGTTCCATGCAGGTTACCTCTCACCTTCTGTTTAGTGTAATAACTGCTGTTCCATGCAGGTTACCTCTCACCTTCTGTTTAGTGTAATAACTGCTGTTCCATGCAGGTTACCCCTCACCTTCTGTTTAGTGTAATAACTGCTGTTCCATGCAGGTTACCCCCTCACCTTCTGTTTAGTGTAATAACTGCTGTTCCATGCAGGTTACCTCTCACCTTCTGTTTAGTGTAATAACTGCTGTTCCATGCAGGTTACCTCTCACCTTCTGTTTAGTGTAATAACTGCTGTTCCATGCAGGTTTACCTCTCACCTTCTGTTTAGTGTAATAACTGCTGTTCCATGCAGGTTACCTCTCACCTTCTGTTTAGTGTAATAACTGCTGTTCCATGCAGGTTACCCCCTCACCTTCTGTTTAGTGTAATAACTGCTGTTCCATGCAGGTTACCCTCTCACCTTCTGTTTAGTGTAATAACTGCTGTTCCATGCAGGTTACCTCTCACCTTCTGTTTAGTGTAATAACTGCTGTTCCATGCAGGTTACCCCCTCACCTTCTGTTTAGTGTAATAACTGCTGTTCCATGCAGGTTACCTCTCACCTTCTGTTTAGTGTAATAACTGCTGTTCCATGCAGGTTACCCCCTCACCTTCTGTTTAGTGTAATAACTGCTGTTCCATGCAGGTTACCCTCTCACCTTCTGTTTAGTGTAATAACTGCTGTTCCATGCAGGTTACCTCTCACCTTCTGTTTAGTGTAATAACTGCTGTTCCATGCAGGTTACCTCTCACCTTCTGTTTAGTGTAATAACTGCTGTTCCATGCAGGTTACCTCTCACCTTCTGTTTAGTGTAATAACTGCTGTTCCATGCAGGTTACCTCCTCACCTTCTGTTTAGTGTAATAACTGCTGTTCCATGCAGGTTACCCCCTCACCTTCTGTTTAGTGTAATAACTGCTGTTCCATGCAGGTTACCTCTCACCTTCTGTTTAGTGTAATAACTGCTGTTCCATGCAGGTTACCCCTCACCTTCTGTTTAGTGTAATAACTGCTGTTCCATGCAGGTTACCTCCTCACCTTCTGTTTAGTGTAATAACTGCTGTTCCATGCAGGTTACCTCTCACCTTCTGTTTAGTGTAATAACTGCTGTTCCATGCAGGTTACCTCTCACCTTCTGTTTAGTGTAATAACTGCTGTTCCATGCAGGTTACCTCTCACCTTCTGTTTAGTGTAATAACTGCTGTTCCATGCAGGTTACCCCCTCACCTTCTGTTTAGTGTAATAACTGCTGTTCCATGCAGGTTACCCTTCACCTTCTGTTTAGTGTAATAACTGCTGTTCCATGCAGGTTACCTCCTTACCTTCTGTTTAGTGTAATAACTGCTGTTCCATGCAGGTTACCTCTCACCTTCTGTTTAGTGTAATAACTGCTGTTCCATGCAGGTTACCTCTCACCTTCTGTTTAGTGTAATAACTGCTGTTCCATGCAGGTTACCTCCTCACCTTCTGTTTAGTGTAATAACTGCTGTTCCATGCAGGTTACCTCTCACCTTCTGTTTAGTGTAATAACTGCTGTTCCATGCAGGTTACCCTTCACCTTCTGTTTAGTGTAATAACTGCTGTTCCATGCAGGTTACCTCCTTACCTTCTGTTTAGTGTAATAACTGCTGTTCCATGCAGGTTACCTCCTCACCTTCTGTTTAGTGTAATAACTGCTGTTCCATGCAGGTTACCTCTCACCTTCTGTTTAGTGTAATAACTGCTGTTCCATGCAGGTTACCTCTCACCTTCTGTTTAGTGTAATAACTGCTGTTCCATGCAGGTTACCTCCTCACCTTCTGTTTAGTGTAATAACTGCTGTTCCATGCAGGTTACCTCTCACCTTCTGTTTAGTGTAATAACTGCTGTTCCATGCAGGTTACCTCTCACCTTCTGTTTAGTGTAATAACTGCTGTTCCATGCAGGTTACCTCCTCACCTTCTGTTTAGTGTAATAACTGCTGTTCCATGCAGGTTACCTCTCACCTTCTGTTTAGTGTAATAACTGCTGTTCCATGCAGGTTACCTCCTCACCTTCTGTTTAGTGTAATAACTGCTGTTCCATGCAGGATACCTCTCACCTTCTGTTTAGTGTAATAACTGCTGTTCCATGCAGGATACCTCTCACCTTCTGTTTAGTGTAATAACTGCTGTTCCATGCAGGTTACCTCCTCACCTTCTGTTTAGTGTAATAACTGCTGTTCCATGCAGGATACCTCTCACCTTCTGTTTAGTGTAATAACTGCTGTTCCATGCAGGTTACCTCTCACCTTCTGTTTAGTGTAATAACTGCTGTTCCATGCAGGTTACCTCCTCACCTTCTGTTTAGTGTAATAACTGCTGTTCCATGCAGGTTACCTCTCACCTTCTGTTTAGTGTAATAACTGCTGTTCCATGCAGGTTACCTCCTCACCTTCTGTTTAGTGTAATAACTGCTGTTCCATGCAGGTTACCTCTCACCTTCTGTTTAGTGTAATAACTGCTGTTCCATGCAGGTTACCTCTCACCTTCTGTTTAGTGTAATAACTGCTGTTCCATGCAGGTTACCCCCTCGCCATCCGGTTAGGCTTATAAATGCTTCTCCATAAGAGCTACCCCTTGCCTTTTAGGATGTACAGTGCACTCATATCATTGGTGTTTTGGACTGGAACTGCTCTTCTGCTTTCCTGAATTTGAATCTGAATTAGTGAGAAATGAAGAGAGTGATTTTTTTCCATTTTTTCCTTGTAAATGAACAGTTGATATGAATGCCTTCTGGAAATCACTTTTCCTGAAGCAGTGCGTTTGATGGGGATGCGTCTATTTAAAGAGAGCTCATAGAAAGCTCTGACCTCTGTGCTGCCAGGAGAGGGTTGAGGACAGCCCAGGACTGAAGGAGTTCAACAACACACACACACACACACACACACATCAAGCATTCCTGCTGATGCTGTCCCCACATGCATGAGTGAAGCTTATGTTTGTCTCGCTGTGCATGTTTTTCTGTCTGCGGCTAACTAGGATAGCATTAGCTGGATAACTTGTCTGGCTAAGTCTGGTAATGTTAAAAAGCTGTTCTAAAATTAGTCAGATACTGTTTCTCTCTGTATGTGTCTTTTTCTCTATGTGTTTTTCTCTCTGTGCATGTGTGTCTGTTTCTATGTCTGTGTGCTTTTTCTCTCTGTGCGTGTGTGTGAGTTTTCCTCTGTGTGCACATGTTCCTGTGTGGTTTTTTTATTGGTGTCTGTGTGTGCATTTCTCTGTGTTTGCTTCTCTCTGTGTGCGCGTTTCTGTGTGTATTTCCTCTCTGTGCATGTGTTTGTTTCTGTTTGTTTTATTCTATGTGCTTGTGTGTGTGTGTATGTCTGGGTGTGTTTTCTCTCTATGTGCATATGTGTCTCTCTTTGTGTAGCTGTATTTTTTTCTCTGCATATGTGTTTCTTTTCTTGTACTTTTTCCTTTCTATGCATGTTTATGTCTGTGTGGGTGGTTTTCTCTCTATCTGCATGTGTTTGTGTGTGAGCGTGTTTCTGTATCTGTGAGTCTTTCTGTCTCTGTATGTTTTTCTCTATGTGTGTGTGTGTGTGTTTCTGTCTCTGTGCGTTTTTCTTTCTCTGCGCATGTATGTGTTTCTGCATATTTTCCCTCTGTGCGTGTGTATGTTCCTGTATATGTGTGTTTTTCTCTTTGTGCATCTGTGTGTGTTTATGTATATTTTTCTTTGTGTATGTGTTTACTCTCTGCATTTGTGTGTGTGAGTGTATCTGCGTGTGTGTTTTTTTCTGTCTGCATATTTTTTCTTTCTCTGCACGCATGTGTTTCTGTGTTTGTTTTCTTTCTCTGCATGTTTGAGTGTGTGTTTTTCTCTCTGTCTCCTTGTGTGTGTGCCTTTGTGTGTGTTTGTGTCTGTGCCTATGTCCGGATTTAAAATACGGATTTATGCACAGAAATCTTGGCCCAGCCTGGGAACGCCCCTTTCCCCAGCACGTTTGTTCACTCGCATACATGCATTTACTTGCGTAATCTGACCAGTTTAAAGATTGAGTCGCTCACGCTAGGTCCAGATACTTGCAAATATGGACCTCTTTAAACCAAGCAACTTTTTTAAAATTCACCCCATGTGATGGACAGAGAGACATGAAAAGACCTTAGGAGAAGACAGCAGCAGTATGAGTATAGCACAAGGATCTGAAAAGAGACCTCAGGGGAAGAGACAGAATTATCCAGATTTTGGTGAGCAGAGGCAGTGACACTGTCACTAGTGTGCACATGCCGTGCATCTGTGTCTGGCATGCACAGGCTATGCAGTGGTCTCTAAAGGGTACATGCAGTGCACTGGTGTCTGACAGGCATACTCGGTGCAGCTGTCTCTGGCAAGCACAGGCAGTGTAACAGCTACGAAATGAGATGAATCTGCGCTCTCTGCCACTGTGTCTGCACGCACAGCCTGTAACAGACATGGACGAGCCAAGGCTGAGAATTAATTTACACAACACCATTTGGGATAAGTGATGCCTGATACAGATCTGACAGTGCTGGGGATCGGGGCTGCTCAGAGAGAGGTAAATTCTTTCTAAACACATACATTTAGCATATGCAGACTGACGAGCACTGCAGAGAGCCTGATGGGGAAAGGGAAAATGAAGGAGAGCTGTGAGGCTATGAGGGAGCAGGCCCTGCCCGGTGAGAGGGGGGGAGGCCAGAGCTGCATTAACCAATGCAACAGGAGAAGGGTTCGCCTGCCCCAGCTAGGACCAGGGACAGACAGGAGCTCCTGCTCACAGTCCCGGAGTATGAGAACAGCCATACTGAGCCAGTCCAAACCAGAGGTCCACAAGCCCAGTGTCCTGTGGCCAATCCAGGTCACAATTATCCAGGACGATCCCAAAGAACAGACTCTATCTTTCCTGGTCATAATCGGGCATAAGCAGTGGCTTGCCGAGGCAACAGGGCTAATAATGCTTTATGGACTTTTAAACTCAGCCAGACTAACTGCTTTCAATACATCCTTTGGCAATAAATTACACAGTTTAATTGTGCGCTAAGTGTCAAAATATTTTCTCCAATTTATTTTAAAACTAATACCCATTAGTTTCATGGTATTAGAAATATAAATAACCATTGCCAGTTTACACATTCATGATTTTTATAAACCCCTAGCACATCTCCTCTCTAAACCTGAAAGTTCAGAATAAGGACAGAGGATCCTTAGCTGTGGGGGAGTGAGAGGTAAAGCCTGGGATAAGCACAGAGGATCCTTAGCTGTGGGGGAGTGAGGGGTAAAGCCTGGGATAAGCACAGAGGATCCTTAGCTGTGGGGGAGTGAGGGGTAAAGCCTGGGATAAGCACAGAGGATCCTTAGCTGTGAGGGGAGTGAGGGGTAAAGCCTGGGATAAGCACAGAGGATCCTTAGCTGTGAGGGGTAAAGCCTGGGATAAGTACAGAGGATCCTTAGCTGTGGGGGAGTGAAGGAAAAAGCCTGGGATAAGCACAGAGGATCCTTAGCTGTGGGGGAGTGAGGGAAAAGGCCTGGGATAAGCACAGAGGATCCTTAGCTGTGGGGTAGTGAGAGGTAAAGCCTGGGATAAGCACTGAGGATCCTTAGCTGTGGGGGAGTGAGGGAAAAAGCCTGGGATAAGCACAGAGGATCCTTAGCTGTGAGGGAGTGAGAGGTAAAGCCTGGGATAAGCACAGAGGATCCTTAGCTGTGAGGGAGTGAGGGAAAAGGCCTGGGATAAGCACAGAGGATCCTTAGCTGTGGGGGAGTGAGGGGTAAAGCCTGGGATAAGAGCAGAGGATCCTTAGCTGTGGGGTAGTGAGGGGTAAAGCCTGGGATAAGTACAGAGGATCCTTAGCTGTGGGGTAGTGAGGGGTAAAGCCTGGGATAAGCACAGAGGATCCTTAGCTGTGGGGGAGTGAGGGGTAAAGCCTGGGATAAGCACAGAGGATCCTTAGCTGTGGGGGAGTGAGGGAAAAGGCCTGGGATAAGCACAGAGGATCCTTAGCTGTGAGGGAGTGAGGGGTAAAGCCTGGGATAAGCACAGAGGATCCTTAGCTGTGGGGGAGTGAGAGGTAAAGCCTGGGATAAGAGCAGAGGATCCTTAGCTGTGGGGTAGTGAGGGGTAAAGCCTGGGATAAGCACAGAGGATCCTTAGCTGTGAGGGAGTGAGGGGTAAAGCCTGGGATAAGCACAGAGGATCCTTAGCTGTGGGGGAGTGAGAGGTAAAGCCTGGGATAAGAGCAGAGGATCCTTAGCTGTGGGGGAGTGAGAGATAAAGCCTGGGATAAGCACAGGGGATCCTTAGCTGTGGGGGAGTGAGGGGTAAAGCCTGGGATAAGCACAGAGGATCCTTAGCTGTGGGGGAGTGAGGGGTAAAGCCTGGGATAAGAGCAGAGGATCCTTAGCTGTGGGGTAGTGAGGGGTAAAGCCTGGGATAAGCACAGAGGATCCTTAGCTGTGGGGGAGTGAGGGGTAAAGCCTGGGATAAGAGCAGAGGATCCTTAGCTGTGGGGGAGTGAGGGGTAAAGCCTGGGATAAGAGCAGAGGATCCTTAGCTGTGGGGTAGTGAGGGGTAAAGCTTACTACAACTGAAGCCTCCACTGCATCCCTCAATTGCAGCATGGGACCTCAATGTTGTGCTAGCATGGCTCATGCAATCTCCATTCGAGCCACTACATTCCTGTGAGCTCCGACATCTCACTTGGAAAGTGTTCTTTCTAGTTGTTTTAACATCAGCTTGCAGAGCCAATGAGCTACAGGCACTGGTAACATACCCACCTTATACAAATTTCTTCATCACCGGGTGGTACTCCGCACTCACCCTAAATTCTTGCCAAAGGTAATGTCTGATTTCCACTTAAATCAATCGATACTACCCACCTTTTTTCCAAAACCTCACTCACACCCAGGAGAGCGGGCCCTGCATTCCTTGGACTGTAAGCGTGCGCTCGCCTTTTATTTACAACGCCTGCAATCCATAGGAAGTCCACCCAACTTTTTGTCTCCTTTGATAAAACCAAACTGTGAGTTCCGTTGGGCAAGCAGATCCTGTCCACCTGGCTGGCGGACTGTATTACCTTCTGCTACCAACAAGCAGGCCTTCCACTACAGGGACGTGTGAAAGCGCATTCAGTCAGAACCTTGGCAATGTCAGTAGCACCTGTTCTGTACCTCTTGCTGACATCTGCAAAGCTACCACATGGAGCTCTCTCCACACCTTCGCAGCTCATTATTGTCTTGACAAGACTGGCAGGCAGGATTCCATCTTTGGCCAGTCTGTCCTACGTAATTTGTTTCCAGTTTAATAACCCAACTTCCTACCTGCGACCCACTCTGAAATTCAGGCTGCCCTCATACCCAACAGCACCCCTGTTGTTGTGCCTGTTGCACGTCGTTGGGTGCTTTTGGTTCACTCTATTCGGGCATCCTGTAGCTCGCTATACACCCATATGTGAGAACTACCATCCTGCTTGTCCTGGGAGAAAGCAGACTTGCTTACCTGTAACAGGGGTTCTCCCAGGACAGCAGAATGTTAGTCCTCACGAAACCCATCCACCACCCCGCGGAGTTGGGTTTGCTTACGTTTTCTTATTTTATTCTTTGCTCATATTTTTTGCTACAAACGAGACTGAAGGGAGACCCCTGCTGGATGCAGGGTTAGTGGCATGCTGGGTATGATCAGTAGGTGTCAGTCAAAAGTTCTAGAAACTTTGACAAAAATGTTCCGTGATAGGGCTCCATCCGATGATGTCACCCATATGTGAGGACTAACATCCTGCTGTCCTGGGAGAACACCTGTTACAGGTAAGCAACTCTGCTCTCCCCTATGAGGAAAGGCTGAAGAGGTTAGGGCTGTTCATTTTGGAGAAGAGATGGCTGAGGGGGGGATATGATAGAGGTCTTTAAAATTATGAGAGGTCTTGAACGAGTAGATGTGAATTGGTTATTTACACTTTCGGATAACAGAAGGACTAGGGGGCATTCCATGAAGTTAGCAAGTAGCACATTTAAGACTAATCGGAGAAAATTCTTTTTCACTCAATGCACAATAAAGCTCTGGAATTTGTTGCCAGAGGATGTGGTTGGTGCAGTTAGTGTAGCTGGGTTCAAAAAAGGTTTGGATAAGTTCTTGGAGGAGAAGTCCATTACCTGCTATTAATCAATTTTACTTAGGGAATAGCCACTGCTATTAATTGCATCAGTAGCATGGGATCTTCTTAGTGTTTGGGTAATTGCCAGGTTCTTGTGGCCTGGTTTTGGCCTCTGTTGGAAACAGGATGCTGGGCTTGATGGACCTTTGGTCTGACCCAGCATGGCAATTTCTTATGTTCTTAAGTTCTTATGTATCTGGCTATCTGACTTAGCTGAAAAAGTAGGACTTTTTAGAATTATTTGGCTATGTAACCTGTCTGAATAAGTAGCACTTTTTAGATTTATCTGGCTATCAGACTTAGCTGAATAAGTAGCATTTTAAGATTTATCTAGATAATTAATGGAAAAGCCGCTACTAAGCCAGATAAATCAGAACTTTTTCAGATACCGCAAGTGTCGCTACTTAGCTGGATAACTCAGAATTTGTCCGCTTAAGTGTAGATTTCAAGATTTAGCCGGATAAATCAGAATTTATCAGGATAAATAGCACACACCTGCTGTACCCTTGTATTTTTGCATCTAACTTTAAAAATATGCACGTGAAGATTTAAGCTGGAGAATTTACATGCATGTACACTGGACAGTGGGGTGTAGGAAGAGAATGAGCTCTGTGCGGGGCCCTGAATTGTGGAATTCTGCCCTGTTGGATGTCAGGCCTGAGTGGCATTAATTGGCCTTTAGGAAAAGGGTAAAAGCCTGGTTATTCCCATGAGGGGGGGGGTTGTTAGGTGATAGCAGGCAGGTCCTGGCTGTCTTTTAATTTTAAATTGGGGAAGGTGCGCAGCTGTATTTTTAATTTATTTTAATAATCTTATTGTAACGGTGTATGGTATATTTTCTTGTTTTGTGCACCGTTCTGGTCAGCCTTTGCTGAGTGTACGATATATAAAAGTTGGAAATAAATCGGCTTTTACGCGTGCAAATTGGGAGATTTTCTAACATGCCGCGGCAATGAAATTACCAGTTTTACCAATTAGTCTACCAGTTCACCCAGTCCATCTGCAGGTCACTGAGACCCTCCTAGTTCTTCAGCCTCAGCTACTCCCATCTCATCAAGACCTTCCACCCACTCAGTATTTCACTTTTAAGACATTTACGATCACTTACTCCAGATACAGTGCAAGTGTAAATCTTATAAAATAGCAATTGAACTCAGGTAAATGTTGGACCTTACCCCTTTTTTACACGCAGATTTACTTGTGGACCCTTACTTAAGCATGCACGCGCGTATCTGCTGATTTTGATATGCACAACTTTTGAAAATTCACCTGCAAGTAATGCAAACAAAATCAGCGCATGCACATTTCAATAACACATTTAGATTCTTATACTCTATAGGAAACAGAGGCACTTGGCATTACAGTAAAAGAAGAATTTATTTGCATAAGCACAGAGAAAATAAACCTTTTACAAATTATAACAAAAAACCACTAACCCTGCCTTATATTTCAGTTCAATTAAAAAAAAATTAAAATATTGCATTTCAAAACTCTCTTCTAAATTCTGGCCAGAATGTTAGTAAAAATTCTCATTTTAAATTTAACGTGATAGCTGAGTCCTTTAGACAAACTTCTTTGCAGTCCAGATGTGTGATGAAACAGCTGCTGCTTGGGAAGACTTTTTTTCAGCTCTCCACATAGACCCAGGAGTTTTCTCCAAAATAAACTTTAACAATTCCCTATCTATCCTGAATAAACTCACAGCAAATCTTCTGAAGCTTCTCTCTTACTTAGATTAATACTAATCATGTACTCTGTTCATTTAGCTTGAAATAAAACAAAGTTAGGGAATATCTGAAAATCATTTTCCTTTCCCTTGCTGCAAAATAACAAAACAGCACTGCTGGTTAAGGACTTTTCTTCCAATAATAACTACATGAAAATTTCCAGCGACCTAAAATTGCTTTCATCTCTAAGGAACAAGCCCGCTGGGGCTGAAATTAGGTCTTACCTCACGGCTACATCCCTGTATCTTTCCCTTTGTCTCTCTTTTCTTTGTCTCTCTTTTTCTCTGTGTCCCTAAAAAAATAAGACGGACACCTTTTATAATTAATTTAAAAAGCTTATTAGTATTCAGTCCCTTGCCCCTCATTGGATCCAGGCAGGTATTGCCCAACTAAGCTCTGATGCAAGAATATCTCATATATCATTTCAAATAGATCTATCTGTTTCATGGAAAGTTAATTATAATACACTCTAGTATCTCGTCTTTCCACTAATGTCCATTTGGTATCAGTGTAATCCAGCAAATAATGTAGCAGTGGCTTCCAGCCAGACCACTGTAAACACAGTTGATTACAGTTTCTTATGTCTTTCAAAACAATATTTGCTTACCCATATGGCATTCCTGACTTCAAAAAGGATTGCATGTAGCTGTTAAATATCAATTTGTCCTTTAGAAGTCAGCTTTGCTGAGCAGTAATTTAATTTACCCTAGCCAGGTAGGGAAAAGAACAATTTTAATAAGCCCCTGGCTTACATTAGCTGTGGGGTAGTGAGGGGTAGTCTGATATGCACAGATGATCCTTAGCTGTGGGAATTGAAGGGTAACGCTTGGATAAGCACAGTAAGTCCTAAGCTATAGGGGAATTATGTAACATGCCGCTGACCATGGGGTGATGCACCGCGGTCAACATTCTGAACCTCATTGTCCCAAGCCCAGCACTGTTTCCTGCGATGTGCTGTGTGGGACCTCTCAGTATGGCTACCAGTGTACTGCTCCTCTGCTGCATCCTGCTGCTCCAAGTAAGGGCCTGTAGCAACTTAACAACTTATTTCCTGTGGTATGGACTGATGACCTCAGCACTACTGTAACTTAAAAGGAAATTCATTCCTCTGGGCAAGTGCCTGAGCAACAGGATCGGTATCTTCATTCCTCCTGATTCTGACTTCCAATTGAGACCTGGCTTGGTTGTTGACCTTGCTTCTATCTGCTGCCTGCCCTGATCCTTTCTTGTCTCATGCTTCTGAACAGCTTGCCTCAAGCTTGCCTGCCTGCCTGTCACTGCCTCATGATTCTGTACCATGCATTGGTCCTGTCTGTCAGCAGTCCGTGGGTCCACTCTTCCAAGCCCATGACAAATGAGGAGTGAAACCTGGAATAATCACAGAGGATTTTTAGCTGCGGGGAAGAGAGGGTGTAGGGTCTGTAGTAATGCAGAGGGAAGGGAGAATGTGTGGGTCTTAAGAACATAAGTTTTGCCATGCTGGGTCAGACTAAGGGGCCATCAAGCCCAGCATCCTGTTTCCAACAGTGACCAATCCAGGTTACAAGTACCTGGTAGGATTCCTAAGTTTAATAGATTCCATGCTGCTTATCTCAGGGACAAGCAGTGGATTTCCTCACATCCACCTTAATAATGGTTTATGGACTTTTCTTCCAGGAACTTTTTAAAACCAAGCTATAACAACAGCTTTTACCACATCCTCTGGCAGTTGTTTCCAGAGTTTAATTATGCGTTGAATAAAAAAGTATTTTCTCCTCTTTATCTTAAATGTATTACCGAGTAACTTCAATGCATGTTCCCTACTCTTTGTACTCTTTGAAGGCGTAAACAATCAATTTTGTTTACCCGGCCCAATCCATTCATTATTTTATAGACTTGAACAGTCCTAACCTCTTTAGCCTCTCCTCATAGGGGAATTGTTCCATCCCCTTTATCATTTTGGTCGCCCTTCTCTGTACCTTTTCTATTTCTGCTCTATCTTTCTTGAGATGTGGTGACCAGAACTACACACAATACTCAAGATGAGGTTGCACCATGGAGTGATACAGAGGCATTATGATATTCTCTGTTTTATTCTCCATTCCTTTCCTAATAATCCCCAGCATTCTGTTTGTGTATGATATATGAACACAAGATGAGGATGCACCATGGAGTGATACAGAGACATTATGATATTCTCTGTTTTATTCTCCATTCCTTTCCTAATAATCCCCAGCATTCTGTTTGTGTATGATATATGAACACAAGATGAGGATGCACCATGGAGTGATACAGAGGCATTATGATATTCTCTGTTTTATTCTCCATTCCTTTCCTAATAATCCCCAGCATTCTGTTTGTGTATGATATATGAACACAAGATGAGGATGCACCATGGAGTGATACAGAGACATTATGATATTCTCTGTTTTATTCTCCATTCCTTTCCTAATAATCCCCAGCATTCTGTTTGTGTATGATATATGAACACAAGATGAGGATGCACCATGGAGTGATACAGAGACATTATGATATTCTCTGTTTTATTCTCCATTCCTTTCCTAATAATCCCCAGCATTCTGTTTGTGTATGATATATGAACACAAGATGAGGATGCACCATGGAGTGATACAGAGACATTATGATATTCTCTGTTTTATTCTCCATTCCTTTCCTAATAATCCCCAGCATTCTGTTTGTGTATGATATATGAACACAAGATGAGGATGCACCATGGAGTGATACAGAGACATTATGATATTCTCTGTTTTATTCTCCATTCCTTTCCTAATAATCCCCAGCATTCTGTGTGTGTATGATATATGAACACAAGATGAGGATGCACCATGGAGTGATACAGAGGCATTAGGATATTCTCTGTTTTATTCTCCATTCCTTTCCTGATAATCCCGTGCATTCTGTTTGTGTATGATATATGAACACAAGATGAGGATGCACCATGGAGTGATACAGAGACATTATGATATTCTCTGTTTTATTCTCCATTCCTTTCCTAATAATCCCCAGCATTCTGTGTGTGTATGATATATGAACACAAGATGAGGATGCACCATGGAGTGATACAGAGGCATTATGATATTCTCTGTTTCATTCTCCATTCCTTTCCTGATAATCCCTTGCATTCTATTTGCTTTCTTGGACACTGCCACACATTGGGCAGAGGATTTCAACTAATTGTCCACCATGAGGCCTAGATGTTTTTTCTGGGTGGTGACTGCTAATGTGGAACCTTGCATTGTGTAGCTATAATTAGGGTTCCTCTTCCCTATGTATAGAAAGAGGAATAACCAGTAAGAAAAAGGATGTGATGATCCCCTTGTACAGGTCCTTGGTGAGACTTCAACTGCAGTATTGCGCTCAGTTCTGGAGAGCATATCTCAAAGGAGACAGAGACAGGATGGAGGCAGTCCAGAGAACGGCCACCAAAATGGTGAGGGGTCAGCATTGCAAGACCTATGAGGAGAGGAGGTGCAGGGGAGATAGGACCTGAATATGTACACCCTGGAGGAGAGGAGGTGCAGGGGAGATAGGACCTGAATATGTACATCCTGGAGGAGAGGAGGTGCAGGGGAGATAGGACCTGAATGTGTACACCCTGGAGGAGAGGAGGTGCAGGGGAGATAGGACCTGAATATGTACACCCTGGAGGAGAGGAGGCGCAGGGGAGATAGGACCTGAATATGTACACCCTGGAGGAGAGGAGGTGCAGGGGAGATAGGACCTGAATATGTACACCCTGGAGGAGAGGAGGAGCAGGGGAGATAGGACCTGAATATGTACACCCTGGAGGAGAGGAGGTGCAGGGGAGATAGGACCTGAATATGTACACCCTGGAGGAGAGGAGGCGCAGGGGAGATAGGACCTGAATATGTACACCCTGGAGGAGAGGAGGCGCAGGGGAGATAGGACCTGAATATGTACACCCTGGAGGAGAGGAGGTGCAGGGGAGATAGGACCTGAATATGTACACCCTGGAGGAGAGGAGGCGCAGGGGAGATAGGACCTGAATATGTACACCCTGGAGGAGAGGAGGCGCAGGGGAGATAGGACCTGAATATGTACACCCTGGAGGAGAGGAGGCGCAGGGGAGATAGGACCTGAATATGTACACCCTGGAGGAGAGGAGGCGCAGGGGAGATAGGACCTGAATATGTACACCCTGGAGGAGAGGAGGAGCAGGGGAGATAGGACCTGAATATGTACACCCTGGAGGAGAGGAGGCGCAGGGGAGATAGGACCTGAATATGTACACCCTGGAGGAGAGGAGGCGCAGGGGAGATAGGACCTGAATATGTACACCCTGGAGGAGAGGAGGCGCAGGGGAGATAGGACCTGAATATGTACACCCTGGAGGAGAGGAGGTGCAGGGGAGATAGGACCTGAATATGTACACCCTGGAGGAGAGGAGGTGCAGGGGAGATAGGACCTGAATATGTACACCCTGGAGGAGAGGAGGCGCAGGGGAGATAGGACCTGAATATGTACACCCTGGAGGAGAGGAGGCGCAGGGGAGATAGGACCTGAATATGTACACCCTGGAGGAGAGGAGGCGCAGGGGAGATAGGACCTGAATATGTACACCCTGGAGGAGAGGAGGTGCAGGGGAGATAGGACCTGAATATGTACACCCTGGAGGAGAGGAGGCGCAGGGGAGATAGGACCTGAATATGTACCCCCTGGAGGAGAGGAGGTGCAGGGGAGATATGATACAGACCTTCAGATACCTGAAAGGTTTTAATGATGCACAATCGCCAAACCTTTTCCATTGGAAAAAAATCAGTAGAACCCCAGGGAGGACGACTCAGAAGCAAGATCAGGAAATATTTCTTCATGGAGAGGGTGGTGGAGGAGGTGGTGAAGATGAAAACAATGAAGGAATTCAAAGGGGTATGGGATAAACACTGTGGCTACCTAAAGGCTTGAGGATAGAAATGAAGAAAAGAATGCATGGAGTAACTTGCTGGAGCGGTGGTTATTACCCTTAGGGGCAGATTTTAAAAGCCCTACACGCGCCGAGCCTATTTTGCATAGGCCTAGCGACGCGTGCAAGCCCCAGGACGTGCGTATGTCCCGGGGCCTGAAAAAAGGGGCGGGGATGGTCCGGGGCAGGGCGGGGGCATGGCCAGAGGCCATCGTAGGGTCGCTAGGCCGGGGGACCGCGCACTGGCACTTGGCCGGTGCGCGCAGCCTACGCCTGCCCAGAGGCAGGCGCAACTTGTAAAACAAAGGTGAGGGGGGGGGGTTTAGGTAGGGCTGGGGGGCGGGTTAGGTAGGGGAAGGGAGGGGAAGGTGGGGGGCGGAAGGAAAGTTCCCTCCAAGGCTGCTCCGATTTTGCAGCGGCCTCAGAGGGAACGGGGAAAGCCATCGGGGCTCCCCTAGGGCTCGGCACGTGCAAGGTGCACTAGTGTGCACCCCCTTGCACGCGCCGACCCTGGATTTTATAACATACGCGCGCAACCGCGCGCGTATGTTATAAAACCGGGAGTACTTTTGTGCGCGCCGGGTTCTACGCACAAATATACGCACGCGCGTACCTCTTAAAATCCGGCCCTTAACCAATAAGCCTTGATACTGTTGATACAAATCCATCATTGCTGTCTGCATCAGTGACAGGGGAAAAGGGGAATTGGATTCAGACAGCAACAGACAAGGTCCCTGACCTTTACAGTCTGGGAAATTGATGAATATGGGGTGACCATCTTGGCGCAGCAGATGTTACCATAAGCTTGTTGGGCAGACTGGGTGGATCATTTGGTCATTTTCTGCTGTCATTTCTATGTTTCTATGTGCATCGCTTTGCACTTGTCCACATTAAATTTCATTTGCCATTAGCAGGCCCAGTCTTGCAAGGTCCTCTTACAATTTCTCACAATCCTCTTGTGATTAAACAACTTTGAATAATTTTATATCATTAATAAATTTGACCATCTCTAGGTCATTTACAAATCTATTAAATGCAGTGGTTCCAGCACATATTCCTGAGGCAGGCTCTCTACTATTCACCTTTCTCCAATGAGAATACTGAGCACTTAGTCCCACTCTCTGTTTTCTACCTTTTAACCAGTTCTCAGCCCAGAACAGAACAGATTCTCTGTTTCTGCTGTACGACTTTTCAGCTTCTTCTAACTTTGCCAAATGCTGCACACACTCATCACAAGTATAGTTTCAAGGAATACATTCCCACTTTAATAATCATTTAAAACTAGGTCCTCCTACTTGACTTTGTAAGAAAACACCAGCAAACCAGGCTCAGTCATTTTTGTTGAGTTCTGCAAATAAATAACAGGGGTTTATTCCCCTTGAAAGAGCCTTCCTGCTGGAAACATAACTGTGTTGGGTTTTCCAGAAGCAGAGAGTCAGCTCGGTTTCAGCTGCAGGGCATAAATACCTGGTCTGATTTAAATGGTTTAGCAATTAAGGCTTCTGGCTGGGACAATGATGCTTTGGTGATTTGTAGCTAACTCTGCTAGCGTTTTGTCTCCAGCCAAGAAGGGATTCCCAGATTTTAGAGATTAAGGGGTCTATTTATTGAAGTGTGGCACATGGGTAATGGGTGTTATTTATCGCAGCTCCTGTTATTTCTGACGGAGACTCTTGCTTAATAATGTGTTAACCTTGTGCTACACCTTAGGAAACGAACCCCCCACGATGCATCTTATTGTAGGGGTGGACATCAGAGGTGAGTGATGTCAGCGTGCCCTCCCCCCACCCCCACCCCATCCTTGTGCAGGCTGGGTATCTCTCCCTACCTAAATACACAGGCAGTACACTTTTCAAAACTCATTTACACAGATAAAGAATGGTTTGCACAGATTACTTAGCCTGGCCTCTCCTCTGATGCAGCCACACATGTCTGCAGTGTGGAGGGGAGGTGTTCCTGGGGCCATGTTTAGGTTGCGAGAGGGGATGCTTGTGCATGGACAGCATCATTGTTTCCCAGCAAACGTGCCTGGGCAGGAAGCAGGTGCATGTGAGTGCCTGCACTTTGTACCCACGTTGGGTCTCCCAGGGAAGCAATAAATGCACTTCCGCTTTGAGACTTGGTAAAACATGCACGCAGTGTTTCTCCCAGTAGGGGCAGTTTGAAATTACCCCCAGAGATGTGAATCTAGAGTGAAGTTTTTGTGCTGTTCTCATAGGTTTTGGGAGGATTTCAATCCTTTTCCCATCTTGCTTCTATGTCAATCTTCCTAGCACATTCCTGGCTCATTGGATACCTTAGATCAGTGGTTCTCAACCTTTCGTGACCACTGTATACCTTTAAGATGAGCCCAGCAGGAAATGACATTGGCTTGGCAGAACTGGCAGTGCAGAGGTAGCTGGAGGGCACATTTATCACGGTGCTTTGTTGTTTCTTCCCAGCAAATTGGTGCCAGACTGCCAGTTTGATGCTTGGGGACACAGAGGAAACTGCGGAGAGGAGAGAGAGTGTTAGACAGCCTAAGTTTAGGAAGATGGCAGCAGGGGATATGAACATTATATATGAACATTCTCTAGCCATCTTCTCCCTACATAAAAAAAAATGACAAATACAGTATATGGAGCAGCAGGAAGTGATCCTGTAGCAAGAACCTTCTCTCCCGGTGGTGCATTGTCCTCTCACACCAAGAATGTGTCTTCCAGGGCTACTGCCCAGGAGGGAAGCGTTAGGTCGGAAATCATAGTTGGTGATTCGATTATTAAGAATGTAGACAGTTGGGTGGCTGGTGGGCATGAGGATCGCCTGGTAACATGACCGCCTGGTAACATGATCGCCTGGTAGGTTCTTAGTGCTGCGGAAGAGCTGGCTGTCATGGTACATGTGCGCACCAACGACATTGGAAAATGTGGGAGGAAGTTTCTAGAAGCCAAATTTTAGGCTCTTAGGTAGAAAGCTAAAATCCAGGACTTCCAGGCTGGCATTCTCAGAAATGTTCCCTGCTCCATGCGCAGGTCTCCAGAGGCAGGCAGAGCTCTGGAGTCTCAATGCATGGATGAAATGATGGGAGAGGGAAGAGGGATTCAGTTTTGTACGAAACTGGACAACCTTCTGGGGAAGGGGGAGACTTGTCTGAAAGGATGGGCTCCACCTGAAGCTGAAAGATGATGAGAGAGTACAAGGCATGAGGGTTGGCTCTGAGGTGTTGAAAATGTTATTGTTTGCAGATGGCATGCTAATGACCTTGTCTAATGGCAGACAATCGCTGCCAATAGTTTTACACACATACTATTAAAATATTTGGTAGTTTCTAAGGGCTGAAATTTAAATTTAGGTAGATCAGAGGGCTTGGATATCAGTGGTCAACTACAGTCCTAGTGGTCATCCTTCCCACTGATGTGGGCTTCTACTTCCCTTCACTATTTGGGTATTATAATTCATTATGATCTCGCATTATGTTATAAATGCAACATTCAGCTGCTTATTGACGAGTTTAGAAGGTGTCTTGATTCTTGGTTGCACTTTTCGATTTCTCTAATGGGTCTGGTGGCTTTAGTAAAAATGATTTTGGTTCCTAAATTTCTACATTTATTACAAATGACTCCCATAATTTTATATAGGAAGGATCTTCATTTGTTTTTCAGTTATTTAATAAATTTCTATGCCGAGGTTGAAAGTCTAGAATAGCTTTATCTAAGCTAATAGCTCCAAGGGAAGAGGGTGATCTGGCTTGTAATCTGATACCCGTCAGTGAATGGTTGGGGGGGGGGGGGGGTAAACATAACTCTCTCTTTCTTTCTTGTATGAAGAGTTTTGTTTGGGTTTGTCTCCATGCTAAGCTACAACAATTGCCGATGCATGTAGTACAATCCCTTCTTGTAAAATCGGTCAGAGCTTCTTGGAAATATGTTAGGCATATATTGCATTTATCAAGGAAGTTCTCCCCTTATATCCCTTTGGTTGATAGTACAGATTTTCCTCCAGATATTCCATGTTTATTAAACTACGAGACAATGATAAAGCTGGGGTAAAGAATTTTATTGATATTTCCCATAACACGATATACCCCTTTTCTCACTTGGTTACACAATGTTTGTTGCAACAAAGGGATATTTTTCATTACCTTCAATTAATGATTTACATTGATAAGAACTTTCTGAAATACAATAGACAGTACACCTCTGGTCCTTTTCAATGTTTGAGTCATTTGTATCAAAAGTGGAAGGTATCTTTATCATCGCTATATAAATACCTCCACGCCATTACATTTTGCAACATTTTCCCCTCTTTCGCTACCGTGTTGAGTACAAACTTGGACTATGACATCACAAACGATTCTCTCCTTGCATGTTCATCACTTATTAATAGAGCAGCTACTGGTATTTCTCTGAGAGAAATGCAATATAAAATACTTCATCGATTGTACTTCTGGCCACTTAAGGCATATAAGGCTGGAATTTCGCCATCTAGTAAGTGTTTAAAGTGTGGTACCATGGATGCAACTTTTCTTCATTGCTTATGGATTTGCCCTTCTATTCAAGAATTTTGGATGGATATCAAAGACTTTTTGACATCCATATCCATCTCTAACATAATGTGGACAAGTCATTTTTGTATTCTCGGTCATACTGAGAAGTCTGATAGTATGAGGAAGACCTGGAAATTACTTTTGACTAAGAGCTGTGTGGTGGCCAAACAGTGCATCCTCAAAGTATGGCTTGAACAATGGAGTCATTTGATGGAGGTGTGGAAATTGACTATGTTGGAGCTACTTTTGCTAGATCCCAGATCTCTTCACAATTTCCATCATATCTGGGAAAAGTTATTTTTCTTATTACTTGCAGACATGAGAGAGAAACTTAATTAAATCCCATCACTAAGTAATACTGGTAGAAGTCTTCAATTGTTCTACTTGTGGGAGGAATAGAAGTAATCGTTCCCAATTGGGTATGGTTAGAGAGGGATGGGTTGAGTTTTAGGGATCTGTTCTAGACTCAATTTTCTGAGTATCTTGTTCTGTTGAGACAAGTTTTTCTAGAGTGAATATTGCTGTTGTACCTTTTATCAATAATATGTTGTGTCTATCTTATTTGGTGCTTTCTGATTGAAGAAGTGCCAATATATTTGTTTTGTCACATTTCCTGTTGCAGTTAATGAAAATTAATAAAGACATTATAAAAAATAAAACAATTTTAGATAGATTCCTGGAGGAGAAATCTATTAACTGCTATTAGGCAAGTTGACTTAGGGCTAGATTTTAGTAGCTACGCGCAGGTGTAGATTTGTGCACACAACCCGTTGCGCAGCCCGGCGCGCATGTTATAAAATCCGGGGTCGGTGCGCGCAAGGGGGTGCACACTCTTGCACGTGCCGAGCCCTAGGAGAGCCCCGATGGCTTTCCCCGTTCCCTCCTAGGCTGCTCCGAAATCGGAGAGGCATCGGAGGGAACTTTCCTTCCACCCCCCCAGCCCTATCTAAATCACCCCCCCCCTACCTTTATTTTATAAGTTGCACCTGCTTCTGGGCAGGCGTAGGTCGTGTGCACCGGCTGAGTGCCAGTGCGCGATCCTTCTGCACAGCCGCTATGCCGGAGGCCTCGGTCCCGCCCCGCCCTGCCCCTGGACATATGCGTGTCCCAGGGCTTGTGCGTGTCACCGGGCCTATGCAAAATAGGCTCGGCGCGCGCAGGAGCGGGTTTAAAAGTGTTACACGTGTATATTACGCGGATAACCCTTTTAAAATCCATCCCTTAGGGAATAGCCACTGGTATTAGTAGCATGGGATCTACTTAATGTTTGGGTACTTATCTGGTACATGTAACCTGGATTTGTCACTATTGGAAACAGGATGCTGGGTTTGATGGACCCTTGGTCTGACAAAAGAACATAAGAATATGCCATACTGGGTCAGACCAAGGGTCCATCAAGCCCAGTATCCTGTGTCCAACAGTGGACAACCAAGTCACAAATACCCGGCAAGTATCCAAACATTAAATGAATAGATCTCAAGCTACTAATCCTTATTGATTAATAGTTTATGGGCATCTGCTCTAGGAACTTATCCAAACCTTTTTAAAACCCAGTTACACTAACTGCCGTAACCACATCCTCTGGCAATGAATTCCAGAGCTTAATTAGGCATTGAGTGAAAAAGAATTTTCTCCGATTTGTTTTAAATAAGCTACTTTCTCACTTCATGGAGTGCCCCCTAGTCCTTGTATTTTCCGAAAGAGTAAATAAATAATTCCATTTACCCGTTCAAGGCCTTTCATGATTTTGTAGACCTCTATCATATCCCCCCTCAGCCGTCTCTTCCCCAATCTGAACAGCCCTAACCTCTTCAGCCTTTCCTCATAGGGGAGCTGTTCCATCCCCTTTATCATTTTGGTAGCCCTTCTGTGTGCTTCCTCCAGTGCAACTAGATCTTCTTTCAGATGTGGCAAACAAAGCTGCACACAAAATTCAAGGTGTGGTCTCACCATGGAGCGATACAGGGGCATTATGACATCCTCTGTTTATTTTACCCTTCTCTTCCTAATAATTCCTAACATTCTGTTTGCTTTTTTGACTGCTGCAGCGCACTGAGCCGACAATTTTAAAGTATTATCCACTATGATGCCTAGATCTTTTTCCTGGGTGGTAGCTCCTAATATGGAACCTAACATTGAGTAACCACAGCAAGGGTTATTTTTCCCTATATGCATCACCTTGCACTTGTCCACATTAAATTTCATCTGCCATTTGGATGCCCAATCTTCCAGTCTTGCAAGGTCCTCCTGTAATGTATCACAGTCTGCTTGAGATTTAACTAATCTGCATAATTTTGTATCATCCGCAAATTTAAGCAGCTCACTTTCCAGATCATTTATAAATATATTGAAAAGCACCGGTCCAAGTACAGATCCCTGAGGCACTCCACTGTCCACTCCCTTCCACTGAGAAAATTGACCATTTAATCCTACTCTCTGTTTCCTGTCTTTTAACCAGTTTGTAATCCACAAAAGGACATCGCTTCCTATCCCATGACTTTTTCTCATGCGGGACTTTGTTGAATGGTTTCTGAACATCCAAAGTCCCAAAAAACAAACTGGAAGCCGATCCAATATAGCAATTTAGCGACCAAAACAGATGAGATTGGTGTAAAGGCAAAAAACGTTATTCACACAGTATCTGTGCCCGACTCTGGCCAAGTTTCACTCTACATATAGAGCTGCCTCAGGGGCTATATGTAGAGCAAAACTCGGCCACAGTTGGGCACAGATACTGTGTGAATAAAGTTTTTTTCTGAAAATCCAAGTATACTATATCTACCGCTTCACCTTTATCCACATGTTTATTAACCCCTTCAAAAAAATGAAGCAGATTTGTTAGGCAAGACTTCCCTTGGGTAAATCCATGCTGGCTGTGTTTCCCATTAAGCCATGTCTATCTAAATGTTCTGTGATTTTGATCTTGAGAATAGTTTCCACAATTTTTCCCAGCACTGAAGTCAGGCTTACCAGTCTATAGTTTCCTGGATCACCCCTGGAGCCCTTTTTAAATATCAGTATGGCAACTTCTTATGTTTTATTGGTGTATTCTAGGTAGATGTGCAGAAGGGCAGCGAGGTTGTCTGTTCCTGCCAGTGGCAGAGGCTCCTGTAGTTCAGACTCCGCTTTCTCGTACAACTATAGTGAACTGTGTACCTCAAGACAGCTTCCAAATATGACTACTACTGGCTCCAGTCATCACAAGGTCAGAGGTCAGCCCTTCAGCAAGGCCAAAGAGCTCCATTTTAGGAGACTCCCCAGCAAGCTGCCCCTTTCTAGATATTTTTACCCAACCCTTCCCTTCATATTCCCTGACACTAATAAGCTGCCAACCCCAGGGCCTGGGCTCTGGGGGTTTGGACCACATCGGGGATCTTACCTGATGGCATGCCTGGGTAGGATCGGCATGAAGGACTGGAGGGGCAATGCCAGTGTCAATGCCAGCGGTCAGTGTCCAGAGCAGGATCATTCATGTATGGAGCTGTAGGACTGATTCCAAGGCCTTGACCCTTCGCCTGGAGGTGGCAGCTTCATGCCGTCTCCCACCCCCACAAACACACATCCTGGGATATGACTGCTTTGCATATTTCATTCTCTTTCCTTCCTCCCCCCACATATGCATTGCATGGTTTGTGCTGCCAGACCTTGCTTCCTCCCTTCTCCCCAGAATTGGCTGCACAATTGCCTGTGCGGATTTCTTGCCTGAGTGATGAAAGTCATGTGTCTGGAGTGAGGGGAGATCGTTATTAGGTGGGATGGTACAGACATTGTTGTTTTAAGGAGCCACATAAGTGCTCCATGCTTCAGGTAATGTGCCTCATCTCTCCCTGCACCCTGGTGACTCCTGCCTGGCACTGCGTTGATTATTACAGACCCTTGATGCTAACAGATCATGACAGCTCCGTTTAACACCTCTTCCCATCTCACACTAAACAAATCCTGCTGTGGTAAAAATAAGAAATAGAAGCAAATGCATTTAAGACAGCATCAGGGCCCCTATCAGTGTGCTAAGGGAAGAGCCGAGGCCTCAATCAGGGTGCCGGCGGATGGGGTCCTGGCCCCTGCAGGACTCCTTCAGGATTTGTATGTCCTGTGCTCCTGCCTCACCGCAGAGGAACTCAAGGAATATAATGCCTGGTCACGAGCTGCTGCATTCACAGAAACAGAGGGGACGTGCCAGGATAGCAGTAATCAGACCTGCAGCCCTGGATATATAAGGCATGGGGTTCTTGCAGCAGAGCCACAGGGACTCTGATTCAGTAAAAATCTGTAGAAAATACAAAATGAAGGAAAGCTAGGGAGACCCGCCTCCAGGAGCTCCCTGTTGGACCAGCTGTGATATCCTGTTGCCTGGCTGTATTTCCTAGTTCCTGCTCTGGTCCTGGTCTTTGGTTACATTCCTGGTTTCTGGTCCTGATTTTTGGGTACTTTCTGGTTCCTGATTCTTTCTGGGAAGTCCTGGTAGCCACCTGCACCCAAGGGACAGCTGGCTGCTTCAGGCAGAAAACGGTGGCTCCGAAGCACCAGGCCTCACCAAGGTATGCCTCTGCCTAGACACCATATCTTCTCTCCGTCCCCAGCAGAGCAGGCCGCAGCAGCTTGGGCCACCCTAAAATAAAAGTCAGACGAAGTGGAGCAGCTTCCTACATGCTTGAAGGATCTTGTGGAGGCAGTGCATGGGTTGCAGACTGAGCTTCACGCACTTCAGTGGATGGTGGAGCCCCTGCAGGGCTCTACCACCAATCAAGGTGCGCAGTCTCATCCAGACCCGCCACCTCTGGAACCTCGATTGCTACTTCTACATTAGTTTAATGGCAGTAGGATAGAGTTGCACGGGTTCCTGCATCAATGCATATTATGGTTTCGCCTATACCTGCACTCATGATGGTTGGATTCGCTTAAGGTGGGTTTTATAAATTTTCTGCTCATAAAAAAGGCCATGGAATGACTAACACCATTTAAGGAGCAAGATGATTCAGTCCTGAACCAAATAGTCCCATTCATGGCTGCCCTCTCCCAAGCTTGTGGTGATTCAGATCATGGAAAGTAAGATCTTGGGGTTCTGACAGGGCCGGCTCAATTTAACCGAGTATGCCATGGAGTTTAACCAGTTAGCAAATGATCTGAACTGGTTCAGCATGATCACTTCCAGTGGGGTTTAGTGGCCCAGGATCAGGGATGAATTGGCTTGGCTAGAACCCCCAGCCAATCTAGAGTGAACCTTGCTCACTTTATGCACAAGGATCAAGAGACATTTGGGAGAGGGAAGCCAAGGAAAAGAAAGAAAGAAAGTTCAAACCATGAGAGGGCACATAGCCCCCAATAGACTGCTAACATATGAGGAGCCCATGCTGGTCGATGGCATGAAACACCGCCTCTCTCAGGAAGAGATGGAACAGCACTGTCAAGAGGGTTTGAGCCTCTATTACGGGCTCTCACAACATTTTTTAAATTCCTGCCACAGTAGATCTCAGAATCAGAGTTGTCCCCAACAGAGAAACACAGACTCCCAGCTCCTGTGGAGGGAAGATGTCGGGAGGTAGCTATCCCTCTGAGTATCAATACTGTCCTGCTCTAGCCATGATTGACTCTGGGGCATCTATTTGTTTCCTAGATCTTATGTTTGCTAAGCAATACAATGTCTCCATATGACAGAAGGGATTAAGCATCATTGTAGTGACCATCGACAGCTCATTCTCTTCGTCATGGCCAATAACCACTGAGACTAAACCTGCTTTAACCATGATACATAATCATCAGGAGATTCTTCAGTTTGACCTCATCAGAGCACCACATTTACCAGTCATTCTAGGCCATCCATGGCTGGAACAGCATAAACCACATATAAACTGGAAGATACAGAAGGAGATATTCCCATCAACATATTGTCAGCAGAATTGTACACCTAATAAAGAGGACCAGGACATAGGATCTGAAAATGAGAAACTGGGCAATCTGTGCTGTCTGGCAGTTGAAGATGCAGCATTCCATGATATCTTTGATAAAAAGAGCTGACACTCTTCCACCCCGTAGACCATATGACTATCCCATAGATTTAAAGCCAAGTGCAGAAATCCCTTTTGGGAGAATCTATTCTTTGACAGAGCTGGAACTGAAGGCCCTCAGTGAATACTTAAAGGAAAACCTGCAGAAAGGATTTATTCAACTTCACCAGCAGGAGCACCCATCTTCTTTGTGCCAAAGAAGGACAGTTCCCACTGGTCTTGTACTAACTATTGAGCTTGAATTCTATTGCTATTAGTAACTGCTACCCCTTGCCTCTTATTAATGAACTGTTGGAGTGCCTCCAGATGGCCCAAATATTCACTAAGCTAAATTTGAGAGGAGCATATAATTTTGTCTGGATCTGGATAGGAGAAGAATGGAAGAGTGTTTTGAGCACACTATGGTCAAGTTGAATACCTGGTGATACCGTCTGGATTAAGAAACGCTCCTACTACTTTTCAAAACCTGGTGAATGAAACATTTGTGATGTGCTGGATAAGAGCATAGTTATATATCTGGAAGATATTTTCCAAAAATCCAGCAGAGCAGGACCAGTGAGTCTTTCAGGTCCTGGTCCGTCTCCAGAACAAAAATTGTATGGCAAGCTCAAGAAATGTGAATTTGACAAGTGATCGGTGGAAGGAATACAGATGGACCCCAGAAAGGTTTGCGCAGTAGCAAATAGCCTATCACAAAAAACATTAAGAAAATACAACACATCCTAAGATTTGTGAACTTTTATCATTGTTTTATCCTGGGCTTCTCCAAATTGATGGCTCCACTAACAGAGGTTCTTAAGAAGGGGACTTCTTTCAAGTGGACCCATCAGCATCATAAGAACATAAGAATTTGCTATATTGGGTCAGACCAAGGGTCCATCAAGCCCAGCAACCTGTTTCCAACAGTGGCCAATCCAGGCTACAAGTACCTGGCAATTACCCAAAAACTAAGTAGATCCCATGCTACTGATGCCAGTAATATCAGAGGCCATTCCCTAAGTCAGCTTGATTAATGGACTTCTCTCCTCCAAGAACTTATCCAAACCTTTTTTAAGCCCAGCTACACTAACTGCACTAACCACATCCTCTGGCAACAAATTCCAGAGCTTAATTGTGCATTGAGTGAAAAAGAACTTTCTCTGATTTGTTTTAAATGTATAACTCTCTAACTTCAGAGAGTGCTCCCTAGTCCTTCTATTATCTGAAAGAATAAATAACCGATTCACAACTACCCATTCTAGACCTCTCGTGATTTTATAGACCTCTATCATATCCCCCCTCAGCCATCTCTTTTCCAAGCTGAACAGTCTTAATCTCTTTAGCCTTTTTTCGTAGGGAAGCAGTTCCATTTCCTTTATGATTTTGGTCGCCCTTCTCTGTACTTTCTCCAATGTAACTATATCTTTTTTGAGATGCAGCAACCAGTATTGCACACCGTATTCAAGGTGCAGTCTCACCATGGAACGATACAAAGGCATTATGACATCCTCCGTTTTATTAACCATTCCCTTCGTAATAATTCCAAACATTCAGTTTTCTTTTTTGACTGCTGCAGCACACTGAGCTGACGATTTTAATGTATTACCCACTATGACGCCTAGATATTTTTCCTGGCTGGTAACTCCTAATATGGAACCTACCATCGTGTAACTACAGCATGGAATATTTTTCCCTATATGCATCACCTTGCACTTGTCCTCAATAAATTTCATCTGCCATGTGGATTCACATTTACCCATCTGCATGTGATTTAACTACTCTGAATACTTTTGTGTCAAATTTGATTACCTCACTCTTCGTATTCCATTACAGATCATTTATAAATATATTGACAAGCACTGGTCCAAATTCAGATCCCTGAGGCACTCCACTGTTTACCTTTTTCCACTGAGAAAATTGACCATTTAATCCTACTCTCTGTTTCCTGTCTTTTAACAAGTTTGCAATCCACAAAAGGACATTGCCTCCTATCCCATGATTTTTTAGTTTTCTTAGAAGTTTCACATGAGGGACTTTGTCAAACACCATCTGAAAATCCAAATACACTACATCTACCAGTTCATCATACCCCTTCAAAAAATGTAGCAGATTTGTGAGGCATGACTTCCTTTGGGTAAATTCATGCTGACTGTGTTCTATTAAACCATGTCTTTCTATATGCTCTGTAATTTTGATCTCTACAATGGTTTCCACTATTTTTCCCAGCACTGAAGTCAGGCTTACCGGTCTATAGTTTCCCAGTTCACTCCTGGGAAACTATAGACTGGGTTACATTGGCCATCCTCCAGTCTTCAAGAACAATGGATTATCTTAATGACAGATTATAAATTTTTACTAATAGGTCCGAAATTTCATTTTGAGTTCTTTAAGAAACCTGGGGTGAATGCCATTTGGGCTAGGTGATTTGCTACTCTTTTGCTTGTCAGTCTGGCCTACTACATCTTCCAGGTTCACTGTGATTTGGTTCATCCGAATCATTATCCTTGAAAACTGTCTCCGGACCCGTTATCTATCCAACATCTTCATTAGTAAACACGGAAGCAAAGAATTCATTTAGTTTTTCCACAATGGCCTTAACTTCCCTAAGTGCTGCTTTAGCCCCTCAATGTTGGAAATTATTAGAAAGGGAATGGTGAATAAAACGGAAAATGTCATAATGCCTCTGTATCGCTCCATGGTGGGACCGCACCTTGAATACTGTGAACAATTGTAGTCGCCGAATCTCAAAAAAGATATAATTTCGATGGAGAAGGTACAGAGAAGGGCTACCAAATTGATAAGGAGAATGGAACAGTTCTCCTATGAGGAAAGACTAAAGAGGTTAGGGCTGTTCAGCTTGGAGAAGAGACGGCTGAGGGGGGATATGATAGAGGTGTTTAAAATCATGAGAGGTCTAGAACGGGTAGATGTGAATCAGTTATTTATTCTTTCGGATAATAGAAAGACTAGGGGGCACTCCATGAAGTTAGCATGTGGCACATTTAAAACTAATCGGAGAAAGTTCTTTTTCACTCAACGCACAAACTCTGGAATTTGTTGCCAGAGGATGTGGTTAGTGCAGTTAGTGTAGCTGTGTTTAAAAAAGGATTGGATAAGTTCTTGGAGGAGAAGTCCATTACCTGCTATTAAGTTGACTTAGATAATAGCCACCGCTATTACTAGCAACGGTAACATGGAATAGACTTAGTTTTTAGGTACTTGCCAGGTTCTTATGGCCTGGATTGGCCACTGTTGGAAACAGGAAGCTGGGCTTGATGGATCCTTGGTCTGACCCAGTATGGATTGTTCTTATGTTCTTATCTAACGGGCAACCGATTCCCTCACATGCTTCCTGCTTCGGAAGTTTTTATTATGACTTTTTGTCTCTATGGCCAACTTCTTTTCAAATTCTCTCGTAGCCTGTCTTATCAATGTTTTACATTTAACTTGCCAATGCTTATGATTTTTCCTATTTTCTTCCAATTTTTGAAGGAGGTTTTTTGGCTAAAATAGTTTGTTTATCCCAGGACAAGCAGGATGCTAGTCCTCACATATGGGTGACATGCGGGAAAACTTTCTGTCAAAGTTTCTAGAAACTTTGGGCCAGTCAAAGTTTCTAGAAACTTTTGACTGGCCCAGTGAGGCCACTGAGCATGCCCAGCATGCTATGATATTCTCTGCCACAGGTGTCTCTCTTCAGTCTTCATTTTTCCGTGCCGCAGTTAGCATCGCAGGTCCGGAGCCATTGAGTGTTTTCTCAACTTTTTCTCTCGACTTAATAGTCTTGAATTTGATATTCTCTCTCACAGAAAATCTCTCAGGGTTTTTCCTTACCGGCCGGTAAGTAACCCAGTCTTAAATTTTCTGTTTCGGGGAGTAAAAGATTCTCCTCAGTCGAATCGACAGCCGTCGATCTTACAACAATATCAACAGGGTTCAAAAAATGCCCTGTTTGTGCAAGAAAAATGTCGCTTACAGACCCACACACCGAATGTGTGATGTGTCTGGGTGAAAAACATGATGTACACAACTGTCCACAATGCGCGGAGATGACGCCAAAAACCCTGAAAACCAGGCTCGAAAAAATGGAGCATTTATTCAGCCTGCAACTCATACCTTCTCCATCACAGTCATCGAAGTCGTCTCCGGCTGGAGCGACTAAGCGCATAGTTCTTAAAAAACCTCGCCCGGGACCGCCGGGGGATCATTCGTCCCCTTCATCGTCCTCAACGTCGACAAAATCGACAGAAAAATCGAAGTCGAAACATCAACACCGGCATCGAAGCCCTTCGTTGTCCGACCCTGCTTCCCAGGAAGCCTCGACAGCGAAGCGGCCTAGACATCAGGAGACGTCGGAGTTTTCAACGCCTCGGCCTACCTCGACTCCATTGCCGGCACCAGATCCAACACAAGGTACGTCTCAGGAACTTGTGCTTCAGCCTACGCCACCGCCCTCAACCGCTCTGATCCCAACGGTTGTGCGGCCGGAATTGTCAGATTTAATCCGACAAGCGATTTCACAGGCTCTGAAGGAACAACTTGCAGTACCGACTTCTTTGTCGATGCCGATGATTACTACATCGATGCCGGCAAACTTGCCGATGCCGGTGGTAACACCAATGCCGGGGTCTTTTTTGACTCCGACGGTACAGAGGGAATCGACGTCGACACCAAAGATTATTACGTCATCGACGTCGATATATGCTTAAATCCCATCTCTTTCATCGATACCGATAACATCGATGATACCGCCATCGACAGTATCGACACCGGGAGGACCACCCTCGACAACGACATCGAGGCCACCTATCATTTCATCGATAACAACAGTACCAGATGATAGTGACCCTCAGGAGTTAGCACTTTTTCAACGTCTTTTACAAAAATATCAAAAAGTCATCAACACAACTCCTCAGAAAACCATAGAAAACATTCCTCCAATGATTTCCATCGATGAACCTTTACCTGGACCATCGGATGTTTCCACAAATTTAAGAAAAACCCCAAGAACTCCCTATCAAGAACCAGATGAAGAAGATTCTTGGGATGATCAAAGGTCAAACACCTCTTCTGAGGAGTTCATGTCCGAACCCTCACCTCCTGAAGTAAGGAAAAGATCCCCACCAGAGGACTTATCCTTTTCCAGTTTTGTCCAAGATATGGCAGATACAATACTGTTCAAGCTTTCTTCAGAAGAAGATTCAAGGCAACATACCTTGGAGGTACTACAGTTTGTGGACCCACCAAAACAGGTTCTGGCAATCCCTATCCACGAAGTCCTGTTGGACCTACAACAACGAGTATGGGAGCACCCATGCACGGTTCCAGCAGTTATCAAACGTGTAGACACTACCTACCTAGTGCATCAAGCACCAGGTTTTCAAAAAACACAGTTACCACATCAATCTGTGGTAGTAGAATCTGCCCAGAAAAAATCTAAAAGGGTACGTCCACATTCCTCATGTCCTCCAGGGAAGGATCATCTCTTTCTAGACTCCCTTGGCAGAAAGGTGTACCAAGGTGCACTTCTATCTTCCAGAATCTCCGCCTATCAACTGTATATGACACAGTATCAAAGGGATCTCTGGAAGCAAATGGAACACTTTACAAATTCTCTCCCAGAACAATTCCAAGAATCTGCACAAACCATCATTGCCAAGGGCCTGGAGGCTGGGAAACATGAGGTAAGGGCTGCTTATGACAATTTTGACACAGCCTCAAGAACAGCAGCAGCTAGCATCACAGCACGAAGATGGGCCTGGTTGAAAGCATCAGATCTCAGGCCTGAAGTGCAAGAGAAGCTTGTAGATCTGCCATGTCTTGGAGATAATTTGTTTGGGGAAAAAGTACAGGATGCTGTCCAACAACTTAAGGATCACACAGAGACCTTAAGACAGCTGTCCCAATTACCACAAGAACCAACAACTCAGGCTCCTAGGCGTCTTCCTCGTCGAGAACCTAGACACCATACTACAGACCAAGAAGATACTACAATCAGCCTACAAGGGCTAGACCTTCTAGGCCTACTCAGCGCTCTCAAGCCAGGCAACCAAGAACAGCCCGTACCCAGCCTCCTCCACAGACTAGTCCAGCTACGGGTTTTTGAACAACAATCCAGAGAACAGGCCCTCCCTCCTAAACCCCAAACAACACATACCAGTGGGAGGAAGAATTTCATATTTCCACTCAAATTGGGAAAAGATAACAACAGACCAATGGGTACTTTCCATTGTAGCTCACGGCTACAAACTAAATTTTCTCTCAATTCCTCCAGAATTCCCACCAACTTCCTACCCACAACAAAATTCCCAAATAATTCAATTACAAATAGAATTATCCACCCTCCTGAAAGCCAGGGCTATTCAACCAGTGCCCAGGTCTCAGCAGGGCAGGGGATTCTACTCCAGATATTTCCTCATTCCAAAGAAAACTGGAGGCCTACGTCCCATCCTCGACCTCAGAAATCTCAACAAATTTCTAAAGAAAGAAAGGTTCAGGATGGTTTCCCTAGGCACAATGCTCCCACTTCTTCAAGCAGGAGATTGGCTCTGTTCTCTGGATCTTCAAGATGCTTATGCCCATATACCAATATACCCTCCTCATCGCAAGTATCTGCGCTTCATGGTGGGCCTTCAACATTTCCAATACAGAGTGCTACCATTCGGACTAGCTTCTGCTCCCAGAGTGTTCACCAAATGTCTGGCAGTAATAACAGCACACCTACACAAAGAAGGTGTACATGTTTTCCCATATCTGGACGATTGGCTCATCAGAAGCCAATCTCAACAAGGGGCAATACAGTCTCTCAACCGAACAATTGCTCTACTACACTCCATGGGATTTCTCATTAATTATCCAAAATCACATCTAACTCCAAACCATCTCCTACAATTCATAGGAGCAGATTTGAACACCAGCCTCTCAAAGGCTTTTCTACCAGAAGATCGAGCAAACACACTTTCCCTACTGGCAAACTCGATTCACTCCAAGAAACAAGCAACAGCTCATCAGTTTCTAACATTACTAGGCCACATGGCATCCACAGTTCATGTCACTCCTATGGCAAGACTAGCCATGAGGGTAACTCAATGGACTTTAAGATCACAATGGATCCAAGCCATTCAACCACTTTATTCTCCAATTCAAGTAACCCACCAACTATGTTCTTCTCTACTATGGTGGGTGAACAAGGACAATTTGTGCAAGGGCCTACCCTTTCAACAACCAGTCCCACAAATAACTGTGAATACAGATGCATCCACCTTGGGTTGGGGAGCTCACATAGGGAATCTCCAAACACAAGGAACATGGACAAAGCTCGAAGCAACATTTCAAATCAATTTCCTGGAACTTCGAGCTATACGTTATGCTCTGCATGCCTTCAAGGACTGCCTTACAAACAAGACTGTGCTGATCCAAACCGACAACACAGTAGCCATGTGGTACATCAACAAACAGGGAGGGACAGGCTCGTACCTCCTTTGTCAGGAGGCAGCTCAAATATGGGGATGGGCCTTGAACAACTCCATGTTTCTCAAAGCCACTTATCTGGCAGGCATTCACAACGTAGTGGCAGACAGACTCAGTCGTCAATTCCAACCACACGAATGGTCCCTGGATCCCACAATAGTGACCAGGATATTTCAACGTTGGGGACAACCAACAGTAGACCTCTTTACATCACATCTGAATCACAAAGTGAACAACTACTGTTTCCTATACAACCTGAACAACAGGCCATCCAAGGACGCATTTGCTCGCCCTTGGAACTCAGGCCTGTTATATGCGTATCCTCCGATACCACTCATAACCAAAACTCTAGTGAAGCTACAACAGGACAAGGGGACCATGATACTCATAGCCCCATATTGGCCTCGACAAGTATGGTTTCCCACACTTCTAGACCTCTCAGTCAAGGATCCCATTCGCCTGGGAGTAGCTCCCACTCTCATAACTCAGGATCAGGGTCGGTTGCGCCATCCCAACCTTCAATCCCTATCACTAACAGCTTGGATGTTGAAAGCTTGATCTTGCAACCACTCAATCTTTCATCCAACATATCCCAAATTCTTATAGCTTCACGTAAACCTTCCACAAGAAAGAACTATGCTTCCAAATGGAAGAGATACACTTTGTGGTGCAAGCAAAAAGACATCAATCCTTTCACTTGCCCTACAAAATCTTTACTAGACTACTTGTACCATCTTTCAGAATCTGGTCTCCAGACTTCATCTGTAAGAGTACATTTAAGTGCAATTTCAGCTTACCATAATCACATAGCAGCTGCACCTATCTCTACACAACCTCTTGTCAGCAGGTTTATGAGAGGTTTAATTCATCTAAAACCACCAATTAGATACCCAGTCACACAATGGGATCTAAATTTGGTTCTAACTAGACTCATGCGTTCTCCTTTTGAACCCATTGATTCCAGTGATCTAAAATTTCTTACATGGAAAACTATCTTCCTCATAGCCATTACATCAGCTAGAAGAGTTAGTGAGTTACAAGCACTTGTCACATATGAACCCTACACTAAGTTCTTACATGACAGAGTGGTTCTCCGTACTCATCCTAAATTCCTTCCGAAGATAGTTAAGGAATTCCACTTAAACCAATCTATAGTTTTACCCACATTCTTTCCAAGGCCTCACTCTTACCAAGGAGAGAGAGCCTTACACACCTTAGATTGCAAGCGTACTCTGTCTTTCTACTTAAACCGCACTGCAGTCCACAGAAAAACTAATCAACTATTTGTTTCCTATGACCCAAACAAACCGGGCAAAGCAGTGGGTAAACATACTCTATCCAATTGGTTAGCAGATTGTATACAGTTTTGTTACGAACAAGCAGGCCTTCCTCTCCAAGGGCGAGTAAAAGCACATGCAGTAAGAGCAATGTCAACTTCGGTAGCACACTATCGTTCAGTGCCAATACTTGACATATGTAAAGCAGCAACATGGAGTTCACTTCACACTTTTGCAGCTCATTACTGTTTCGACAAGCAAGGAAGACGAGATTCAGCCTATGGACAATCTGTCTTAAAGAACTTGTTTCCAGCTTAAACCCAACTCCTTCTACATCCAATGTTCTGTGATCCTCTGCTGACTCATTTCAACAACAACATTCCATTTCAAAATGACTCAGCCTCTAGCTTGCTAATCACCCATATGTGAGGACTAGCATCCTGCTTGTCCTGGGATAAAGCAAAATTGCTTACCTTGTAATAGGTGTTATCCCAGGACAGCAGGATGTAGTCCTCACAGAACCCACCCGCCACCCCGTGGAGTTGGGCCTCATACTTTTTATTATTTTATTTTTGCTAACGCATTTGCTACATACTAGACTGAAGAGAGACACCTGTGGCAGAGAATATCATAGCATGCTGGGCATGCTCAGTGGCCTCACTGGGCCAGTCAAAAGTTTCTAGAAACTTTGATAGAAAGTTTTCCCGCCTGGGCTCCGTTCAGTGACGTCACCCATATGTGAAGACTACATCCTGCTGTCCTGGGATAACACCTATTACAAGGTAAGCAATTTTGCTTTCTGTTATGCCCATCAGTCGCAGATGGCTTCGACTGTGTTTACTTACTTCCTGCACCGCTTTCCTGCCCTCCCCAGGCCTGCTCGCAGCACAGGCCAGCTTCCACCGCCACATTCCCTGGGACTCCTTGTGGCGGCCTGGATGCCGACGCCACCCATGTTGTCTTTGGGCCCTCCTAGGCGTGAGCATGTGCGTGCCACTGGGCCCTCCTTTGAAGCCTCTTTGGCGGGAACCTCGGGAGCATCCCTGTTTGATGATGTCATCGGACCTGTGTATTTAAACTCCACCTTCGCCCTCAGCTATCCGACTTGGCAACAAGTTCTGTACGTCTCTTCAACTCCTGCTCTCGTATTCCTGTGGCTATGCTATCGGGCTCGTGGACTTGGACTCTATCTGGTACCTGCTCCTCAGGGGCCAGTGCGCGTACCTATGGGGACTTGCTCTCCTGACCTAACCCACTCCACGAGCTGGCTCTGCGCCTTCTGAGTCCTATCCTGCAAGGTCCCCTGCTCCTAGAGACTATCCCTGGAACACCTCTGCAATCCATGAGTTCTACTACAGGGCTTCCCCACTCCTCAGGGCTGTGCTTGTGTCCTGTACAAGACTGTCTGCGCCTCCCCACTCCTCGGGGCAGCGTTCCGTGCTTCACTGTGATTGACAACACCTCCCTGCTTCTCGGGGTCGCATCTAGGTGCCATACTGAGACTGCTGGCACTACTCCGCTCCTTGGGGCTGTGCATACATCACCAGTAGAGGCCTGGCTTGGGGTTCCCTATGCTGCAGGTTGGCCTATGTCATTTCTTCAACATCCTGTACTCTGCTCAGTTCCACCCCTCGGGGTTGCCTCTGCGGAGTTACTGATGCACGGCCAGTCTCGCGCCTCCCGCTCTGCGGCCTGTCTGGCACCTTCTCCTTCAGGGTCTCTGCCCAGGTATAGTCTCCAGCCTGCCTCCCTATTGGGGTACTCGCCTGGCTCCTCGGGACCTCTTCACAGCTTCGCCCAGAGCTCCCTTCTGTGCCTGACCTCGCCGCCCGACGGTGTGGACCTGTGGGGCTCCTCCCCACAGGTGGCAACAGCTCACATCTCGGGCCAAGTGCCCACATATCCACAAATCATAACAATTTCACTTCACCTTTTCACCATGCCGGTAATCTTTCCACCTTTCTTAATGCGTGGAATACATCTGGACTGCGCTTCTAAGATTGAATTTTAAACAATGTCCATACCTGTTCTACACTCTTAACCTTTGAAGCTGCACCTTTCAGTTTTTTTCCATTTTCCTCAATTTATCAAAGTTGCCTTTTGGAAGCTTAGTGTTAGAGACATAGATTTAAATATTGTCCCCCTTCCAGTCAGTTCAAATTTGATCATATTATGATCACTATTGCCAAGTGGCCCTGCCACCATTATCTCTCTCCTCAAATCCTGCGTTCTGCCAAGATTTAGATCTAAAATATTTCCCTCTTTCATTGGTTTCTGAACCAATTGGTCTATAATTTATTCCAGCCAGGAACTTTACATCTCTAGCATGTCCTGATGTTACATTTACCCAGTCAATTGGGGTAATTGAAATCTCCCATTATTATTGCACTGCCAAATTGGTTCACTTCCCTGATTTCTCTTAGAATTTCAATGTCTGTCTTATCATTTTGGCCAGGTGGATGGTAGTATACACCTATCACTATACTCTTACCCAACACACATGGGATTTCTACCCATATAGATTCTACTGAGCATTTAGTCTCTTGTATGATCTTTATCCTGTTGGACTCTATACCCTCCAGGACATAAAGTGCCACACCCCCACCAAGTTGATCTTCCCTGTCATTGTGATATAATTTGTACCCCCGTATAGCACTGTCCCATTGGTTATCCTCCTTCCACCAAGTCTCTGTGATGCCAATTATGTCAATCTCATCATTTGCTGCTATGCACTCTAACTCTCCCATCTTACTTCTTAGACTTCAGGCATTGGCATATGAACATTTCAAAGTGTGTTTTTTTTGTTTGTATTAACAACCTGCTTTTTAGTTGATAGGGATAATTTGGAATCCTTTAGCTCAAGTGATTCTGTACTTATAGGCACATGGACTATCTTTGCTTTTATTGGAACCTCTCTGTTGGGATGCCCTAATTCTCCCTCTGGCTTGCTCTCTCATACACACACACACACAAATACAGTTACTATTTCACTTGTGTACTTCACATTTGAAGGTCTTTCAAAGCTGCCACAACTCCCAATTGGCAGGTCATCTTGGTTGCCACAAAACTAAGTACATATTTGGCTGCAAATTCTGGTGGCCAGGATGGAGCCGGAATATAACAGAGTATGTCACCTCTTGTGAAGTATGCACCAGTAATAAGGTTCAACTTATTGCCGTAACCAGTAATGTCCATGCCAAAGACCTGGTGGTTAAATTTTAACAAGAACATCCAGAGAAGCCAACTTTGAAAGCCCCAGGAAGGGATTTTAGGATGCATTCTTTCAGGGGCAAGGAGGTTCAAACCTGCAGCACCAGGTGTTCAGAGCCACAGGGACTGGCTCAGTAAGAAGCCATAGCAAATACAAAGTGAAGTAAAGGTAGGGAGACCCGCCTCCAGAGGCTCCCTACTGGACCAGTATTAGATGTGTCCCAAATTTAGGGCTGTCTATAAGGAGCCCTAGCCTGACACAACGTTTCTGAGTTTGCTCCGTAATATGTTGTTGCCTAGTCCTGTTCCAGCATTTCCTGGTTTCTGCTCCAGTTCTGGTTTTTGGATCCTCCCTAGTCTCTGCTTCCATCTGGGACGTCCTGGCAGTGACCTGAATCCAAGGGCTCAACCTGTAGGCAACAGCAGCTGTTTCAGGCAGAAGACAGCGGCTCCAGACCACCCAGCCTCTGCCTAGACACCGTATCTCCTCTCTGTCTGCAGTGGAGCGGGCCATGACAGCGAGGAGCTAAATGGTTATCAGGGAGCTTGCAGCTAGCGAAAGAGTATTGCTTCTATTACTGTAATTCAGATGAAGCGCTTTAGTCCTCCCAGCTGTGCACAGCTTGAGAAGAGAGGAGAGAACTGAGCGCAGAAAGGTGCAGTGGCCCTGTCAGAGATGGAGGTGAGGGCTCTTACATACAGTACCAGCCTAAATGATGAGTCCATACCAGTTCGGATCTTGGGCTTGACAGAAAGGTTCCTGTGTAACCGGAGCCAGGAACTCCTTGTAATAAAGGGTTGTACAGAGGACAATGAGAAGCTATCGGTGACACCTTTATTACATTAAATGGCCCCAAGCTGCTGGGAAGTGGTGAATCCGTGTGCAGTCAGAAGAGCTCACAGAATGCTGCACTGTGGGATGGTGACACTCCCCCCCGCCAAATCACATCCCGTCCTGTCAGAGTCAGATACATTTATTGGCAGGACAATTTTACAGGAAGTAATATACAGAAAGATTAAAACAATTACAAAATAATAATAAGACTAATTACTGGAAATGCAAAGTCAGGGACATGTCCTATGCCCAGCTCACCTGAGACAGCTGAAGCAAGGCAGGTGTAGGGAACCGCACTGAATCCTGGCAGCCGACATAGCACTGGCACTGGTGAAGGAACAGACAAGGCCTTGTTAACAAACAACTGTCAGGAACAAGGGAAGGAGAGCATACGGCAGCTTCACTTTCAGCGTCCTCTCAGCCACTAAAACACTCTTCCATTGTCCCACAATGTGCAGCAAAATCCACGGAAGAGACTTGGGGTCCATTGTGACTCCCTCCCTCTGTATCACAGTAACACAAGCGGAAGGAGCCATGTCACCCCCTCCACTGTGACACAGTAACACAGAGACAGAAGGGGCTTAGGGTCCTATGTGACCCCTCTCATATTGTAAAAAAGAGACAGAAAGAGCTTAGCATTTATCTTGACCCCCTCCTGGGGACTCTGCCAGCCAGGGATAGAACCCAGGTCCTCTGTCACTGTCCTGGGGACTCTACCAGCCGGGGATAGAACCCAGGTCCTCTGTCACTGTCCTGGGGACTCTACCAGCCGGGGATAGAACCCAGGTCCTCTGTCACTGTCCTGGGGACTCTACCAGCCGGGGATAGAACCCAGGTCCTCTGTCACTGTCCTGGGGACTCTGCCAGCCGGGGATAGAACCCAGGCCCTCTGTCACTGTCCTGGGGACTCTACCAGCCGGGGATAGAACCCAGGCCCTCTGTCACTGTCCTGGGGACTCTACCAGCCGGGGATAGAACCCAGGTCCTCTGTCACTGTCCTGGGGACTCTACCAGCCGGGGATAGAACCCAGGCCCTCTGTCACTGTCCTGGGGACTCTACCAGCCGGGGATAGAACCCAGGTCCTCTGTCACTGTCCTGGGGACTCTACCAGCCGGGGATAGAACCCAGGCCCTCTGTCACTGTCCTGGGGACTCTACCAGCCGGGGATAGAACCCAGGTCCTCTGTCACTGTCCTGGGGACTCTACCAGCCGGGGATAGAACCCAGGCCCTCTGTCACTGTCCTGGGGACTCTACCAGCCGGGGATAGAACCCAGGCCCTCTGTCACTGTCCTGGGGACTCTACCAGGTCCAGAGGACGCATATAAAGAGCAGGTAGTAAAATACTGCACGGAGCGGCAGTAGCCACAGAGGCATTCACGGAGCGGGATGCCAGTGGCCAGTGGTAGGTGTCCACCTTCATGGAGCGGAAGGATGTAGGGCTGTCATCTCCCAATTAAATAAAAAACAAAAACAAAAAACAAAACAGGGATGGGATCCATCAGGTCTAGAGGACACATATAAAGAGCAGGTAGTAAAATACTGCACGGAGCGGCAGTAGCCACAGAGGCATTCACGGAGCGGGATGCCAGTGGCCAGTGGTAGGTGTCCATATAAAGAGCAGGTAGTAAAATACTGCACAGAGCGGCAGTAGCCACAGAGGCATTCACGGAGCGGGATGCCAGTGGCCAGTGGTAGGTGTCCACCTTCACGGAGCGGAAGGATGGAGGGCTGTCATCTCCCAATTAAATAAATAATAAAAAAACCCAGGGATGGGATCCATCAGTTCTAGAGGACGCATATAAAGAGCAGGTAGTAAAACACTGCATGGAGCGGCAGTAGCCACAGAGGCATTAACGGAGCGGGATGCCAGTGGCCGGTGGTAGGTGTCCACCTTCACAGAGTAGAAGGATGAAGGGCATCCATCTCCCAATTAAAAAAAGAAAAGAAAAAAAGAAAAAAAAACAGGGATGGGTTCATGGGCTTATAGGTATTACCAATTATTAGGCTTTTCAATATTTGATGATAGTTAATGTGACTTTCAAGGCATTCTTCACTTTCGGTGCATGTCCGGCATGACTCCTTGCTTCAATGACAGGGGAAAAGAAAAACTGATACTTCACACATTTCCAGCATTGCCCTCTGCTTCATGGCAGAGAGCTATGCTGCCGCTTACCCAACTAATCAAACTTAATATTTCACTTGGAAGCAGCTCCAGCACTGCTCTCTACATTAATGGTGGGGGTGAAAAGGGAATTAGAACATAAGGTTACTAAGAGCCAAGAGAAACAGTTAAGTATGAGAACAAATGTGTGAAGCTTGCTGGGCAGACTGGATGGACCGGTTGGTCTTCTTCTGCCGTCATTTCTATGTTTCTATGTTTCTATGATAGAACCCAGGCCCTCTGTCACTGTCCTGGGGACTCTACCAGCCGGGGATAGAACCCAGGCCCTCTGTCACTGTCCTGGGGACTCTACCAGCCGGGGATAGAACCCAGGTCCTCTGTCACTGTCCTGGGGACTCTACCAGCCGGGGATAGAACCCAGGACCTCAGTCACTGTCCTGGGGACTCTACCAGCCGGGGATAGAACCCAGGACCTCAGTCACTGTCCTGGGGACTCTACCAGCCGGGGATAGAACCCAGGTCCTCTGTCACTGTCCTGGGGACTCTACCAGCCAGGGATAGAACCCAGGCCCTCTGTCACTGTCCTGGGGACTCTACCAGCAGGGATAGAACCCAGGTCCTCTGTCACTGTCCTGGGGACTCTACCAGTCGGGGATAGAACCAAGGTCCTCTGTCACTGTCCTGGGGACTCTACCAGCCGGGGATAGAACCCAGGTCCTCTGTCACTGTCCTGGGGACTCTACCAGCCGGGGATAGAGCCCAAGGTCCCCAGTTACTGCCTCAGGGATTGTACAGCCGGGAACAGAGCGCAGCCCCCTGGTTCTGAGAAGTTCTGTCTGGAGAAGGGATCTTTGTTGGAAGCGCTGGGAATTGATTCTGCTCACTACTTGTTAAAATGCACCATTTAGTGATTGAACAATGTCTCTGGGGCTAGTAAATAGCCTGAGAAGATTGTACTGTCTGGGGAGCAAACAGAAGCCTGCAGCAGCTGTTTTCTTCCTTTACAAACTTTGCAAAAGTTTTATTTTCTTACAAAGCCAAAGTTTGTAAAACCTCTGGGCAATCTGAACATCATCAGGGGATCAGCTCTGCATTCTCTCTCTTCTGCTGCCACCTGCTGGACGTAGTGCAGAACTGCTTTAAGACAGGGGACCAGAGCCCTCAACCTTCCCCAAGGATCCTTCGAGTGATGCTCGTACCCGTCTGAGGGCTTGTCCGCTCTCTTCCCATTCACCCTTCCTACACCGCAGCTGGTCCCGCATTCCTCCTCAAGCTTTGGATTAAGAGGAGGGCTCTTCTAACATTCATTCTTCCAGACATAACAGAATCACAACTCTTGGTCTGGTAACGCAGAGCACAGACATCTGAGACTCGAGGCTCAGATTTAGTTGCTTTCTTTCCACCTCAGAAGTGGCGGCAGGCTGCTTGTAACACATTTTCTGAGAGAAGGTCTTTCAGCGGCGCTATATGATCACAGGGGAAGCCCTCCCACAGGAGCCTTCCTTCTCTCTGGGTGACGCCAAGGCTGCTTCGCTATTAGCAGGGATCGCCCGTGGCCTTCTCCTAGCAAGAGGCAAATCTGAGCTTTTCTTCACTCCCCGGGAGCTGATCCCTCAGTATGAGAGCAGAGGGTACTTGTGAAGTGACAGTATCCAGTGGGTGTTGCTGCAGAGGGGACTGGAACTCGCCCTTCGTACTGCTTTCCATCTGCCTTGCCTTACCCGACACTGGAGCTTCCGGCCCAATCAGAACCTGCCCCAGAGCCTGCAATACCCTATCATAGGGGGGATGGCGCAGTGGCCAGGACCTTTTGCTAATTAGCCCCTTATTTGTTGCACAGACAATCCTTCACCGTGGGCCACTGCAGACTTCAGAGGGGCACGCCCAGGTGTAAACTCGGCACGGATCTTCTCCCTGACAACTGCTGCTGGGAATAATTGGGCCAGGGACTTTGTATCTGCTTTTTGTGGCTGGGAAATAATGACTGCACACTATTTCCTAACCTGCTCAAAATGTAGCCCCAGGAACCCCCTGCCCTCAATGCAGCGGAAACCAGGGGTATTTATTGTATTAATTACAAGGATTTATTAGTCACTCTCCTGACGTGGTGCCCTGTATATTGTAGGTACGATCAGGGTCACATTTAGCACAGAATTTCAGCCGGGCTAAGGGAATTTACTCTCGTGAACACCCTCAACCCCACTCGTCGGTCCTGGCACTTTCTCTCCCTCCCCTCCTTTCTCTGGGGCTGTAAATGCTGCCTCCACAGTACCCCTAGCTCCTACAGTCTAAGATGCAGGAGCTGGATCACCAACTGGGGACCTTTCTGACCCCTGAGCTCCTGATGTCATAGGACGGTGAATGATCTCCTGGGAACCCTGAGCTGCTGAAGGTCACAGGATGGTGAATGATCTCCTGGGTCCCCTGAGCTGCTGAGGTCACAGTATAGTGAATGATCTCCTGGGAACCCTCAGTGCTGATGTCATAGGACGGTGAATGATCTCCTGGGACCCCTGAGCTGCTGAAGGTCACAGGATGGTGAGCAATCTCCTGGGACCCCTGAGCTGCTGTTCAAAGGATGGTGAATGATCTCTTGGGACTCGTGAGATGCTGAGGTCACAGGACGGTGAACGATCTCCTGGGACCCCTGAGCTGCTGAGGTCACAGGACTATCCTGGGACCCGTGAGCTGCTGAGGTCACGGGAAAGTGAATGATCTCCTGGAACTCCTGAGTGCTGAGGTCTCGGGACAGTGAATGATCTCCTGGGACCCCTGAGTGCTGAGGTCACAGGACAGTGAATGATCTCCTGGGACCCCTGAGCTGCTGAGGTCACAGGATGGTGAATGATCTCTTGGGACTCGTGAGATGCTGAGGTCACAGGACGGTGAACGATCTCCTGGGACCCCTGAGCTGCTGAGGTCACAGAACTATCCTGGGACCCCTGAGTGCTGAGGTCACGGGAAAGTGAATGATCTCCTGGGACCCGTGAGCTGCTGAGGTCACAGGACAGTGAATGATCTCCTGGGACCCCTGAGCTGCTGAGGTCACAGGACAGTGAATGATCTCCTGGGACCCCTGAGCTGCTGAGGTCACAGGACAGTGAATGATCTCCTAGAACTCCTGAGTGCTGAGGTCACAAGATGGTGAATGATCTCCTGGGACCCCTGAGCTGCTGAGGTCACGGGACGGTGAATGATCTCCTGGGACCCCTGAGTGCTGAGGTCACAGGATAGTGAATGATCTCCTGGGACCCTGAGCTGCTGAGGTCACAGGACAGTGAATGATCTCCTGGGACCCCTGAATTGCTGAGGTCACAGGATGGTGAATGATCTCCTGGGACCCCTGAGCTGCTGAGGTCACAGGATAGTGAATGATCTCCTGGGACCCCTGAGCTGCTGAGGTCACAGGATAGTGAATGATCTCCTGGAATTCTTGAGTGCTGAGGTCACAGGACAGTGAATGATCTCCTGGGACCCCTGAGTGCTGAGGTCACAGGACGGAGGGCGATCTCCTCGGACCCTGAGCTGCTGAGGTCACAGGATAGTGAATGATCTCCTGGGACCCCTGAGTGCTGAGGTCACAGGATAGTGAATGATCTCCTGGGACCCCTGAGCTGCTGAGGTCACAGGATGGTGAATGATCTCCTGGGACCCCTGAGTGCTGAGGTCACAGGATAGTGAATGATCTCCTGGAACCCATGAGCTGCTGAGGTCACAGGACGGTGAATGATCTCCTGGGACCCCTGAGTGCTGAGGTCACAGGATAGTGAATCATCTCCTGGGACCCCTGAGCTGCTGAGGTCACAGGACGGTGAATGATCTCCTGGGACCCCTGAGTGCTGAGGTCACAGGATAGTGAATGATCTCCTGGAACCCATGAGCTGCTGAGGTCACAGGACGGTGAATGATCTCCTGGGACCCCTGAGCTGCTGAGGTCACAGGACAGTGAATGATCTCCTGGAATTCCTGAGTGCTGAGGTCACAGGATAGTGAATGATCTCCTGGAATTCTTGAGTGCTGAGGTCACAGGACAGTGAATGATCTCCTGGAACCCATGAGCTGCTGAGGTCACAGGACGGTGAATGATCTCCTGGGACCCCTGAGCTGCTGAGGTCACAGGACAGTGAATGATCTCCTGGAATTCCTGAGTGCTGAGGTCACAGGATAGTGAATGATCTCCTGGGACCCCTCAGCTGCTGAGATCACGGGACAGTGAATGATCTCCTGGGACCCCTGAGCTGCTGAGGTCAGAGGACGGAGGGCGATCTCCTGGGACCCTGAGCTGCTGAGGTCACAGGATGGTGAACGAAGTCCTGGGACCCCTAAGCTGATGTCTGGGATCTTTTAGCTCTGACTTTGTTCTTTTTCAGTATCTCAGGACATCCGAATTTACAGATTATGCATATCCCACCTGCCATTCCGAGGTGAATCAGAGTCTGTGGCTAGTGCCTCTCATGTCTCTGCTACAATCACTTTCCTAGCACCAGGAAATCAGGGACGCTCTCCGTTTTTATGTTCTACACATGGGAGTGCAGATCACCAGCTCCTGCCCTCACTTCCAGCCATCGCTAATTAATAATTAGGAACTTACTGCTGTGCTGATAGATCCTAATCAGTGCAGCTACTTCATAGAATTTGTAGCTTGTGAGTGGCACCAAATGATAAACAAAGTCCAGATTATTATTATTATTTATTTACTTGATTAATGGGCATTCTAAAACAATATAATCAATTAATCATAGCATTTTGCAAATCCTTGAAAACATTATAACTAATTAAACCAATGCACATGTATATTCTAAATGTAACATAGCTAATTATAAAACAGAAAGACACTTCCACATGTTGAAGTGTCCTCAGCCTCTTCAAATCATGCTCAGCTCATCAGACGCCTGTGTGAAAGAGCAAGATTCTAAAGATTTTGGAAATGAAAAGCGACTGGTTTCAGTCACCCTCAGGGCAGGCCAGCCGGACTTCACAGGAGTTGCAGGAGGCACCCACCAGAGCAAGGCAGGCCTGCAGGGAACAGGAAGGTGCCCACAAATCAAGCACCTCACTTACTCCATCTGATTATTCTCTCAGCCCTGGACCCAGTGTGGAAAGTCCCATGGGGCAGGAGGAGCAGTGATGGACTTGTATGAAAGCACAGGGAGGGCAGCACTAGGAGAAGTCCCTTGAGGGAGGGGGTACTGGATGGAGAGGAAGAGCAGTCCCATGAGAGAAGGTCTATTGGGAGCATCTGCAGTGCTGTTCCTCCAACCAGCAGTGGCCCTCAGGGGGCCATGGAGGACCTGCTGGCAGCCATGATCTCAGCCCTGACTCAGCATTTAAACCTGTCCCACCCTGTGCTCCTGGCCCCATCTTGGAGTCAGCTCTGCTCCTAGTTGTGTTCTCCGTTGGTCCTCGTTCTTCTAATCTTGTACTTGTTCTGTGCTTCTTTGTACATTGGCCCAGGTTTGTGGCCTTTTGCTGCTCTGTTTGTCCTTGCTTTTTTATTTTGTTTGTTTTGTCCTGAGTTTGTCCTCATTTTGCCTAAGGGCCACTGCTGATTGGAGGAACAGCACTGCAGATGCTCCCAATAGACCTTCTCTCATGGGACTGCTCTTCCTCTCCATCCAGTACCCCCTCCCTCAAGGGACTTCTCCTAGTGCTGCCCTCCCTGTGCTTTCATACAAGTCCATCACTGCTCCTCCTGCCCCATGGGCCTTTCCACTCTGGGTCCAGAGCTGAGAGAATAATCAGATGGAGTAAGTGTCTCTCACCAAGTCTTGCTGCGTACCTTCACGTGAATACTACTTAAACTAAATCTCAGCCAGGAGACTGCTCAGAACCAACATCAGGAAAACTTTCTTAACAAACAGGGTGGTAGATGCCTGGAATGTCCTCCCAGAAGAGTTGGTGAAGGCGAGAACAATTAATGAATTCAAAAGGGCATGGGACAAACACTGCGGATCTACAAGGGAGTAAACTGCATGGAACGACAGTTACTACCCTTAACAGAAACATGGGAGTAATCTGCACAGAGCAGGAGTTACTACCTTCAACAGAAATATAGGAGTAATCTGCACACAGCGGCAGTTACTACTCTTAAAAGAAACACAGGGAAATCTGCACAGAGTGGCAATTACTACCTTTAACAGAAACACAGGAGTAATCTGCACAGAGCGGCAGTTACTACCTTTACTAGAAACACGGGAGTAATCTGCACAGAGCGGCAGTTACTATCTTTATAGAAACACGGGAGTAATCTGCACAGAGCGGCAGTTACTACCTTTACTAGAAACACGGGAGTAATCTGCACAGAGCGGCAGTTACTACCTTTAACAGAAAAATGGGAGTAATCTGCACAGGGCGGCAGTTACTACCTTTACCAGAAACACGGGGGTAATCTGCACAGAGCGGTAGTTACTACCTTTTAAAGAAACACGGGGGTAACCTGCACAGAGTGGCAGTTACTACCCTTAACAGAAACATGGGAGTAACCAGCACAGAGCGGCAGTTACTAACCTTAACAGAAACCTGGGAGTAAGCAGCATAGAGCGGCAGTTAATACCCTTAACAGAATGCATGGGGGTTACCTGCACGGAGCAGAAGTTACTACCCTTAACAGAAACATGGGGGTAACCTGCACGGAGCAGCAGTTACTACCCTTAACAGAATGCATGGGAGTAACCTGCACAGAGTGGCAGTTACTACCCTTAACAGACACATGGGAGTAACCTGCACAGAGCAGCAGTTACTACCCTTAACAGAAACATGGGGGTAACCTGCACAGAGGGGCAGTTAATACTCTTAGCAGAACACATGGGGGTAACCTGCATTGAGCGGCAGTTACTACCCTTAACAGAAGGCATGAGGTTAACCTGCATGGAGCAGCACTTACTACCCTTAACAGAAAGCATAAAGGTAACCTGCATGGAGTGGCAGTTACTACCCTTAACAGAATGCATGCGGGTAACCTGCACAGAGCAGCAATTACTACCCTTAGCAGAAGATATGGGGGTAACCTGTATTGAGCAGCAGTTACTACCCTTAACATAAACACGGGGGTAACCTGCATGGAGCGCAGTTACTACCCTTAACAGAAACACAGGGGTAACCTGCAGGGAACCGCAGTTACTGCTTTTAACAGAAACATGGGGGTAACCTGCACAGAACAGCAGTTACTGCCCTTAACAGAAACATGGGGGTAACCTGCACGGAGCGGCAGTTACTACCCTTAACAGAAAGCATGGGGGTAACCTGCACGGAGCGGCAGTTACTACCCTTAACAGAAAGCATGGGGGTAACCTGCACGGAGCGGCAGTTACTACCCTTAACAGAAGGCATGGGGGTAACCTGCACGGAGCGGCAGTTACTACCCTTAACAGAAAGCATGGGGGTAACCTGCACGGAGCGGCAGTTACTACCCTTAACAGAAAGCATGGGGGTAACCTGCACGGAGCGGCAGTTACTACCCTTAAAGAAAGGCATGGGGGTAACCTGCATGGAGCGGTAGTTACTGCCCTTAACAGAAACATGGGGGTAACCTGCACGGAGCGGCAGTTACTACCCTTAACAGAAACATGGGGGTAGCCTGCACGGAGCGGCAGTTACTACCCTTAACAGAAACATGGGGGTAACCTGCACGGAGCGGCAGTTACTGCCCTTAACAGAAGGCATGGGGGTAACCTGCACGGAGCGGTAGTTACTACCATTAACAGAAACATGGGGGTAACCTGCACGGAGCAGCAGTTACTGCCCTTAACAGAAGGCATGGGGGTAACCTGCACGGAGCAGCAGTTACTACCCTTAACAGAAACATGGGGGTAACCTGCACGGGGCGGTAGTTACTACCATTAACAGAAAGCATGGGGGTAACCTGCACGGAGCAGCAGTTACTACCCTTAACAGAAACATGGGGGTAACCTGCACGGGGCGGTAGTTACTACCATTAACAGAAAGCATGGGGGTACCCTGCACAAAGCTTCAATTACTACTATAAGCAAATTGTTGAGCAGACTGTTTGGACTGTTTGGTGTTTATCTTACGTCATTACTATGTTACTATGTTTGCTATTACTGAGATATGATAGGAATCAAAAAGAAAAATTCATAGTGGCTGCACGTCATGCAGGATAAAAAGGTGCTCACCCTTGCTCTAAGCACTAAGGTTCATGATGGTAGTAGCGATAGCGCTCAATCTATAGCTGTAGGCCATGGTGATGCTGTTCTTGGACCCACCACAGCAGCTGATAAAGCACAGAGGATAGAAGGGAGATGATATACTGCTATTTATGCCAGTAACCCCAGTTATACACCTCTGGGGTACAAAAGAGAGCCCACCAAAAAAATGATTTTATTTACACATTTTATATTCTGCTTTTTTCAGACACTTCAAAGCGAATCACATTCAGGTACTGTAGGCAGCAGAAAGAGCAATTATATTGAAGGCAAAGTTGCAAAGGGCAATGGATAAAAATCTTGGACCTTTATTTGGCCAGATATTAGCACAGAAATACTTAAGTGTCAACATCTTAAAACAATTGAAGGATAAAGCTGAAAATGAAGGTAAGTGTAGATAGGACGCCCATGGGAGAAAAGAACACCACAGTAAAGGTACCAAAGGCCAGTACAAAACAGGCCGGGAAGAAGAGTTAAAAAAGGGAAAAAATGAGGACCCAACAAACATAGAAGTGATGGCAGAAAAGGACCTAATGGCCCACCCAGTCTACCCAGCAAGCCCCCAGTTATCAGTTTCCCATACTTTTCAGTTAATCAGACCACAAGATCAGGGCTCTTGTTGGTTACTGTTTGAGTCCAATTTCCTTTCACCCCCTGCTGTTGAAGCAGTGAGCAATGTTGGAGTTGCATCAGAAGTGTAGTATCAGGCTTTTTGGTTAAGGGTAGTAACCGCTGCATCAAGCAAGTTACCCCCACCAAGCAGGTTACCCCCATGCTTATGTGTTTTCCCAGACTGTGGAGGTCAATGTCCTTGTTGGTTGACCGAATCTCATTCCTCCTGTCCTCTTTTTCCCCTGCCATTGAAGCAGTGAGCAATGATGGATTTGCATCACAGTATGAAGGCTTATTTGTTAAGGGTAGAATCTGCCGTACCAGCAAGTTACTTCTAAGCCTCTTACTTCATTCCCCTCCCCCTTGCCTTTAGCGGTCCACAGTGTTTATATCATACCCTTTTGAAATCTTGCACAGTTTTTGCCTTCACCACCTCCTCCGGAAGGGCATTCTAGGTGTCCACCACCCTCTCCATGAAGAAATATTTCCTGACATTGAATCTGAGTCGTCCTCCCTGGAGCTTCATTTCGTGACCCCTAGTTCTGTTGGTTTCTTTCTAGTGGAAAAAGTTTGATGTTGATCGTGCATCATTAAAACCTTTCAGGTATCTGAAGGTCTGTATCTTATCTCCCCTGCTCCTCCTCTCCTCCAGGGTATACATATTTAGGTCCTTCAAACTCTCCTTATAAGTCATTTGATGGAGACCATCCACCATTTTGGTCGCCCTTCTCTGGACCACCTCCATCCTTTCTCTGTCCCTTTTGAGATACAGTCTCCAGAACTGAACACAGGTCTCCAGGTGAGGCCTCACCAAGGACCTGTACAAGGGGGATTATCACCTCCTGTTTCTTACTGGTTATTTCTCTCTTTATGCAGCCCAGCACTCTTCTGGCTTTAGCTATGGCCTTGTCACATTACTTCGCTGTCTTCAGATCACCAGACACTATCACCCTAAGGTCTCTCTCCTGTTCTGTGCACCGGAGGGAGTGAGGAAGGCATCTAGAGGGGGTGGGGAAGGCAACTGGTGGGGTGGTACTGGGGGGATGGGGTTAACTGGTCAGGACGATTAAAGAATACCACAGTAAAGATACCAAAGACCGAGGAAGGAGATGAATGAGGCACCCAAACAAGTAAGGTCCATAGGAGATGGGGTGCTTGCTAGGTTCTTATGGTCTGGATTGGCCACTGTTGGAAACAGGATGCTGGGCTTGATGGACCCTTGGTCTGACCCAGTATGGCATGTTCTTGTGTTCTAATGTTCTTAAGGAGGGGGAGGTAATTGGTGAGGTGTCCCTTGAGGATGGGGGTGCATTGTAGGGGGAGTTGAATGGACTGGGACAATCCAGGAGGCAGGATGAAGAAAGGAAACAAGAGACTGAAGAATTAATGGTCAAACCCTTGCTCTACATGGAGAGGGATAGATATGCTGGGGTCTTGGGGAGGGAAAGTTTACTGAAAGTAATTTTAACACCCAAAGTTAGAAGCATGATAACTGACATGAATAGGGCCATAATCTGTATTAAGGACCATCTATCAATATTACAGATACGAATCAGATACAATATTGCACTGCAAAAATTATTACTGAGAGAATCTTTCCAACAAGGACACAAGGCCAGAAGAACAGGAGAAAGATGAAAACTCCCCCTTGGAAAAATGTATAGCAGAGATATCGGTAGACACACCTTAATAGATCGAGGATGATGGAAGTATTGAGGAAAATCCAAAACATAGAGCTAAGATATGCTGAATTAACAGAGGAAGATCTTAAATTTGTATTATTTATTAATAAATTTAAAATAACAGTGAATTCGCTGAAGCTGCAAATGTATGAAGAGAAGAGAAAGGAGAAGCACCAAAATAAAACATTGAAAGAGAACCCGAAGTGATTCTATAGGGAATTGGGGAGGAACATTACTGCAGTTACAACAGCACCAACCAAGGAAGAAACAGGAAAGATTTGTATGAAGATCCTGTAGAAGACAACAGAGAAGCAGAATAGATGCCCAGCTTACAGGGACATAGAGAATAGGCAAATATCTAAACTATGGAATGGCCTGAAGTTACAACGATTGAGCTGGAAGCCAAACACGCCCCAAATTGGATATGCCTTGCCCTACTGGAGTGCCCAGCTTTTGGCTGAAATATTTGACCTCTCTCCACCAAGATCTGGCTAACTGCAAAAACCAATTGCTCAGACAGAATTAACTTCATCTCCGGAACTGGTATCTCCCCAACATCCTCATTAGTAAACACAGAAGCAAAGAATTCATTTAGTCTTTCTGCAATGGCCTTATCTTCCCTAAGAGCCCCTTTAACCCCTCGGTCATCTAATGGTCCAACCGACTCCCTCACAGGTTTCTTGCTTCGGATATATTTTAAAAAGGTTTTATTATGAGTTTTTGCCTCTATGGCCAACTTAATTTCAAATTCTCTCTTCGCCTATCTTATCAATGTTTTACACTTAACTTGACAATGCTTTTGCTTTATCCTATTTTCTTCAGATGGATCCTTCTTCCAATTTTTGAAGGATGTTTTTTGGATAAAATAGCCTCTTTCACCTCACCTTTTAACCATGACGGTAATTGTTTTGCCTTCCTTCCACCTTTCTTAATGTGTGGAATACATTTGGACTGCGCCTCTAGGATTGTATTTTTAAACAATGTCCATGCCTGTTGAACACTTTTAACCTTTGCAGCTGCACCTTTCAGTTTTTTTCTAACTATTTTCCTCATTTTATCAAAGTTTCCCTTTTGAAAGTTTAGTGTTAGAGCTGCAGATTTACTTATTGTCCCCTTCCAGTTATTAGTTTAAATTTGATCATGTTATGATCACTGTTGCCAAGTGGCCCCACCACCATTACCTCTCTCACCAAATCCTGTGTTCCACTAAGAATTAAATCTAAAATAGCTCCCTTGCTTGTTGGTTCCTGAACCAATTGCTCCATGAAGCAGTCATTAATTACATCTAGGAACTTTATGTATCTAGCAAGTCCTGATGTTACATTTACCCAGTCAATATTGGGGTAATTGAAATTTCCCATTATTATTGCACTGCCAAATTGGTTAGGTTCCCTGATTTCTCTTAGCATTTCATCATCTGTCTGACCATTTTGTCCAGGTGGACAGTAGTATACTCCTATCACTATACTCTTACCCAACACACATCAAACAACCCAAAAGAAACAAAAATTTCTAACCCAAATAACCTCATCCAAATTAAAACAAACATCCATGCTGATGTGAGCAAAATCTTGATGCTAATATTTTTATTAGTCAACGCTCAATCAATTTCTAAAAAGTTCCCTGTAATCACAGACCTACTATTAGACACTAAACCGAATTTCATAGCTATAACTGAATCCTGGCTAAAAAAGTCCGATACAGTCATAAAAAATCAATTAGCATACAGAAATTATGATATCTTCTCAATCCTCAGAATAAAGAAAAGAGGTGGTGGGCTATTATTAATTATTGAAAAACAACTCAAATGTAAATTAAAATCCATTTCACCGCTGGCTAACCATGAAATCGCCATCTTTGAAACTTATAACCTTCAAATCTGCCTCTTATATTGTCCACTCAGTTTAAGAACATAAAAATATGCCATACTGGGTCAGACCAAGGGTCCATCAAGCCCAGCATCCTGTTTCCAACAGTGGTCAATTCAGGCCACAAGAACCTGGCAAGTACCCCAAAACTAAGTCTATTCCATGTAACCGTTGCTAATGGCAGTGACTATTCTCTAGGTGAACTTAATAGCAGGTAATGGACTTCTCCTCCAAGAACTTATCCAATCCTTTTTTAAACACAGCTATACTAACTGCACTAACCACATCCTCTGGCAACAAATTCCAGAGTTTAATTGTGCACTGAGTAAAAAAGAACTTTCTCCGATTAGTTTTAAATGTGCCCCATGCTAACTTCATGGAGTGCCCCCTAGTCTTTCTATTATCCGAAAGAGTAAATAACCTATTCACATCTACCCGTTCTAGACCTCTCATGATTTTAAACACCTCTATCATATCCCCCCTCAGTCGTCTCTTCTCCAAGCTGAAAAGTCCTAACCTCTTCAGCCTTTCCTCATAGGGGAGTTGTTCCATTCCCCTTATCATTTTGATTGCCCTTCTCTGTACCTTCTCCATCGCAATTATATCTTTTTTGAGATGCGGTGACCAGAATTGTACACAGTATTCAAGGTGCGGTCTTCCATTATATACACACATAGTGGGTGTGTATATAAAGGATGGTGGGTGAATACACATAGTAGAGGTCTGTTATCATCACTTGTTTAGATCTTTTCACTCCATGTTCCTATTGTAAGTGATCTTGGCGCTTCCTGGTCTGTCACACACGGTGGTTTCTTCCTTAAGCTCTGCTCTTCTGATACATAATCTTTCTCTTCCAGGTCTATACCAGGTATGGGAAGTGCTACACCTTTAATGCAGACAAGAGGCGCCCAAAGATGACACACCAGGGAGGCATGGGCAGTGGTCTGGAGGTTATGCTGGACATTGAACAGGAGGAGTATCTGCCCATCTGGAGGGAGACCAGTAAGCAGTTGGCTTGCCATATGGCTACATGATGAGGAGAGTTCCCAGAATCTGAAAGCTATAACTGTGTCTGAGCTGTGTGCTACACCTTATGCTGAGCTACATGCTATTCACCATCTGCTGCGCTATACATTGTGTGCTGTCTTGTATGCTGAGCTGTACATTGTGTGCTGTGGGCTATGCACTCTGCTGTGTGTTTACCTCTATTCCACAGCATGTAATAAAGCATGCCTCTATCCCACATCTTCAGGGCCGGTGCAAGGGTATTAGGCACCCTAGGCAAACCTTACAGTCTGGTGCCCCCTCCCCATACACAATTTTAAATTATGCATTTATAACATATTTTACGTGAAAAATGACATTCTGAGGTAAAATTAATATACAAGTTGTTGTGATGCCAACAAGAAAACTTTGCATCTTGGAATTCATATGGCATCATACCTATTATGATATATTTCGGCATGGTCCTCCCGTATCAACACAATACTATCTGCCAACACTCAAAGAATAACAACCCTACCTAAGAAAAAGAATACCAAAAATATTACACCAGAATCTAAAATATCAATACACCTCCTATCAGGAAAACAGAACAGGCTAAGCTACTACAGATCCCTACAGAGAAACCACATGCTAAAAGAATGCTTCATCTCAGTCTTTGCATGCAGAACACAAACCCTCACCAAATACAGAATAAAGCTACATAAAGTATAAATAGAAATGTGCAGACAAAAACTGAACTGTAAAACGCATCACGCCAGACTCTATACAGTGTAACAATGGAAAAACAAAAATTTCACCATTCCTCATGAAACAAATCAATAAAATAAAGATATATAAATCATTAATCATAATTATAAAATCATACTAATAAAATAATTTCAAAACAGCTGATGAATAGAATATCTAATAATTAAAGACTCATGCAAACTTTGAAAGCTTTACCAAACACCAATAAAATATTTCAAACAGCAGACACATCACATACTACCCAATAATTAAAATGGTAGTCAATCAAGAAAAATGAACTTAAAAAGCCACCTTTTCTTACCCTCTCCAGCAGTTCTCCTACTCCTTTCCCTTGCAGGCCATACCAGAAGCAGCAGTAGCTGCTGAAGCTGTCCTCACAGACCTCTTCCTTAGGGACCACAACCAGTCTCTTCTCTCTCTCACACATACACACCAGTCACACCCTCAGGAACAGTTTCTGTCTCTCACATACCAATCTCTCCCCAACCAGTCTCTCTCTCTCTCTCTCACACACACACACACCAGTCATCTCCCTGATCAGCCTTTCTCACACATACACACGTCACCTCTCTGGTCAGTCTCTCAATCACACATGCTCTCGCACTCTCTTACTTACACACAGGCTTTCAATCACACACATGCTCTGTTTCACTTACACACAAGCTCTCAATCACACACATGTTCTATCTCACTTACACACAAGCTCAATCACACACATGCCCTCTCTCACAGCCACAAGCCAGCCAAAAACATGCTCCATCTCTCTCGCGCACACACATTGACGCACAGAAGCATCCTCCCTGACTCACATATACACCACACACATACAGAAGCACCCTCCCTGTCTCACATACATATTACACTCTCACAGAAGCACCTTGCTTTCAGACTTGAGGCATTTTTCACTTTTACTAAAAGTGAAAGTGATGCTCTCAACCATTAAATAAGAAAACCACATTCCTATCAAAAGGCGAAATGACACCCTTCCTTCAGGTTCTGTCCTCCCAAGGGACAGCCACCCACACAGTACAGCTTCTCTTGTTTTACGCTTCCAGGCAATAAAGCAAGTGTCTTTCTTCAAACTATCAGTCGTATGATTATTCATGTGGGAGATATGGAACCGAAAGACATCCTTAGTCAGCTTCCCTTTTAAATGGGAAAATTCCAGTCTTAGTCATTTAAAAATATACATTTTCTAAAGGCTTTAAAAAAAAAAAAAAAAAAAAAAAAGCAAAACCATTTTAGATTCTATTCTAGTCTTCATGCTTAAATTATGCTTCAAAAAAAAAAAACAAACCAAACCCCACCTGGCATTAGTATCTTAAATTTGTGATTTTGCTGAGATGAACATTTTAAATACTTTAATTTTTTTTTGCTTAGTATTTGTCTCTACCTACTTTAAGTTACATTTTATTTTCCAGAAGAGGGATGCTTAAAATTTAGTAATTTTATCTTTCATCCAACTTTTCAAAAGTTCAGGTATATTTATTATAATATTTCATTTTTTTAAACTGGCAGATTCCTTTCTCACATACACTCACAGAAAGAAGATCGGCGCCGAGACTTAGGGGCGCCGCGGCATGCAGCCAGCTCCCGACTCGTCCTGCCTCCCCCCGAGTGCCACCCTCCCGACTCCCCCCTAGTGGTCCAGCGGAGGTCCCAGGAGCGATCTGCCGCTCCCAGGGCCTCGGCTGCCACTAAGCAAAATGGCGCCGGTGGCCTTCAGCCCCTATCATGTGACAGGGGCTACCGGTGCCATTGGTTGACCCCTGTCACATGATAGGGGCTGAAGGTAACCGGCGCCATTTTGCTTAGTGGAAGCCAAGGCCCCGGGAGCGGCAGATCGCTCCCAGGATCTCCGCTGGACCACTAGGGGGGTGTCGGGAGGGTGACACTCGGGGGGAGGCAGGGTGAGTTGGGATCTGGCTGCCTGCCGCGGCGCCCCCTAAATCTTGGCGCTTGGTCTCCATCTAGGCGAGTCGAAGGCTGGCAGAATTTTGAAAGGGCACGTTATGCCCTTTCAAAATTCTGCTGCCTGCCACGGCGCCCCCTAAGTCTCAGCGCCCTAGGCACAGGCCTAGCTCGCCTAGTGGTTCCGCCGGCCCTGAACGCATGTCTCATCCCACATCTTATCTCTGTCCAAAGGCATGTAAGTAAAGCATATCTGCATCCTACATCTTACCTCTATCCCACAGTGCATAGTAAACCATGACTCCATCCCACATCTTATCTCTGTCCCATGGCATGTAGTAAAGCATATCTGCATCCTACATCTTACCTCTATCCCACAGTGCATAGTAAACCATGACTCCATCCCACATCTTATCTCTATCACACTGCACATATTAAAGGATGTCTCCATCATATCTCTATCCCACAGCATGTAAAAGAGCATTCCTTTATCTCACACCTTATCTCCATCCTACAGCTCCTACCAGAGTATGCCTCCATCCCACACCTTTCCTCTATCTCACAGCGCGCAATAGAGCACACCTCTCTCTTACCCTTTACCTCTATCCCACAGCATATAGTAGCACATGCTGCTGCCCCATACCTTAGCTCTTTCCCAGAGCATATAGTAGAGCATAACACACTATACCTCTATCCCACAGACCACAGTACAGTATGACTTTTTTTCCCCTGCTGCAGATGAGACCTCGTTTGAAGCTGGAATACGTGTGCAGATTCACAGTCAGGATGAGCCTCCATACATTCATCAGCTGGGCTTTGGAGTATCACCCGGGTTTCAGACCTTTGTGTCATGCCAAGAACAAAGGGTAAAGTTCCATAGGGCAGAAGTGGAAGCAAGAAATATCCATCAGTGATTGAGTGTAATATCTGTCATTCTAGGGGAGAGGGTATACCCATTGGTCACTCATAGTGTGCAGTATCCTGTAATGGTAGTGGTCATGCAGTATCCATCAGTCACTGAATGTGATGCACTGTATTGATAAGGGTTATAATTTACATCACCATTGAGTGCAATATCTGATAATGGTAGGGTCACAGAGTATCAATCATTTGATGGCAGTAGTATCCTGTAATGGTAGTGGTCGTGCAGTATCCATCAGTCACTGAATGTGATACACTGTAATAATAGGGGTTATAGTTTACATCATTGAGTGCAATATCTGATAATGGTAGGGTCACAGAGTATCAATCTGTAATGGTAGTGATCATGGAGTATCCATTTATCTGTGGGAGTAATATCTGGTAATGGTAGGGAACATGGATTATCCATCAGTCACTGGATGTACTGTTCTGAATGAACATATTATCACCACAAAGACCATCAGTATTTTCTCTGAAATTCCCTTACCCTGGAGATGAGTCCTTTCAGTTTCCAACTCACTAATGTCCTTAATACAGAAGACTAAAGTTCCCCATACTGCATAAACCAAAGCTGACCCCCATCTGTTTTCTCTTTCAGCTGACATATTTGCCTCAGCCATGGGGTTCTTGCCGGACCAGCACGGTGGGGGAACAGATTCTACAGGGATACGAGAGGTACAGCATTGCTGCCTGCCGGCTACAGTGTGAGAAAGAAGCTGTGGTTAAGAGCTGTGACTGTCGGATGGTGCACATGCCAGGTAATGGGGCCCGTGCCGAGTAACAGGTTTGGTACTGCTGAATGATGCCATGTGCCAGTTAATGGGAGTGTTACTGCCAGCTTGTGAGTGTAGTAACTCATTCAGATGGATGTGCAGGTGCGCTCTGTAGGTGACTGGAAACCACTACGTAGCACTGTACTCTGAATATGATACAGATATAATACTGTGTATTTGGTTCTCTGTATGATCAGAACCTTCTCTCAAACCTTTTCCAGGCTTCTTCAGAGTATAAGTCTATTTCAGAGTGCACTGGTTGGCCAGAAAGCAACACAGCTGTAGCAGATATATGGTATATAGAAACATAGAAATGACGGCAGAAAAGAGCAAATGGTCCATCCAGTCTGCCCAGCAAGCTTATGGTAGCATCTGCCACGCCATATAGATCACACCCATACTTAACAGTTTCCCAAACCATCAAATTCAGGGTACTTGTTGGTTGCTGTCTGAGTCCTTGCCGTTGAAGCAGAGAGCAATGTTGGAGTTGAATCAAAATATGAAGGCTTATTGGTTAAAGGTAGTAACCACCACACCAGCAAGTTACCCCCATGCACTCTTTTTTTCATTCCATCCTCTAGCCTTTAGGGATCCTCAGTGTTTATCTCACGCCCCTTTGAAATCTTTCCCTGTTTTCGTCTTCACCGCCTCCTCCGGAAGGGCATTCCAGGCATCCACCACCCTCTCCATGAAGAAATATTTCATGATGTTGGTTCTGAGTCGTCCTCCCTGGAGGATCATTTTGTGACCCCTAGTTCTGTTGATTTCTTTCCAATGGAAAAGGTTTGACGAATGTGCATCATTAAAATCTTTCAGGTATCTGAAGTTCCTGTACATACTCAGATCAGTCCAGACCAGTGGGTTGTGTATCCCTACCAGCAGATGGAGTCAGAGAACAAAAACTTTAGACACCGCTACATAAGAGAGAGAGTGCCACCTGCAGTCCCTCAGTATCACTCAGACTCCAGCAGATGGTAGAGATGCAAACCTGCAGTCTAGAGTTTAGTTTAAAAAAAAAAAAAAAAAAATGTAGTTAGTTTAGATTAGCTGAGCTGAGATTTTGCTCCCTGAGGATTTAGGCACCATTGCGGGCCATCCTTCAGTGGAGCCGGGTGTCCGGGGGGGTTAGATACTCCTGACTGTGTTTCGCCCGCACCCTGCTGGAGGGCTTGATAACCAGAGGGTTCTGGTTCCCTCGGCCTCCGAAGCTGTTCCTGGTTTCCTCTGGTCCTGCTGAGGTTGGCTAAACGTTTTATTTAAAAAAAAAGAAAAGTGATTTCATCAGAACCTAAGAAGTTCCTCAGGTAGGCCTCTAGACTTAATCGGGGCCCGGCTGGGACAGTGGTACTGCGGCCCGAGAAGGAGACCAGTCAGTGTCTGGGGCGTGAGGGTCGACAGCCCGGGGCTCCGGGTGGGTGCAACTTCAGACGCGATCGCTTGCGGAAGGGAGGGGGCTCCGTCAACTCTTTCGGGGTGCATGCTGGTTCTTTCTCACATCCATGGTGTAAGTGACACTTTTGGGGCAGGCAGCTGCGGGCCCCTGGTGCCTTGGTCTGCAGGCACTTTGGTCCACCAGCGGGTGGCCAAGTTCGGTTCCTTTTTGGTGGGTGCTGTTTTCGTCTGAGCTCTCCCACGGTTCACTGCATGGTGCCGAAATCCAAGATGGCCGCCTGCCGCACATGTGGCGCATCAGGGGGCAGGTTGGATTCACGCTCTCTCTGCATTAACTATGGGTCGGGAGAGGAGGACCCCTCGGGAGGGGGCCACTCAGTTAGGCTAGGCCTCCGCTCGACCAGGCCTCCTGCCTCTGCCTCGGAAGTCGAGGATTCTGACCTCGTGATGCTGCAGGGGGGTATTCCCCTCCCCCTTTCCCCTATGGAGCTGGTTTGCGTGCCTCCAGACGATGCTATACAGCCCGAGCCCCTGCAAGGGGTGGGGGAGCAGCCTGTGGACTTCTCTCCTGAATTTGTGCTGCTTCTTCATCAGGCCTTTTTGGCCAATCAAAGATCGGGAATTAAAAGGATAGCAGAGTGGTTGGCTGACCTGGCCAGCGGGGGATCCAAACGTTCTTCCCAGGATCCTCAGGATCTCCTGTGGCCCCTGGGTATCTGTCAGACGCGGGGTGACCCGGACACCAGCGGGGACACTTTGGAGGCACTGCAAGGTGGCCCCCAAGACACGCAAGGGATGGTCCTGGGATGTGATCCTTCCCCAGACCTGGGAGATCCCGACACGGATGACCTGGCCTTGGATGGATTCCCAATCCTGGAGGGGGATGACCCTCGAGTTGTCCGTCTGTTCAAGCCAGAGGAGCTGCGCCCATTGATTCCCCAAGTTTTAAAAGAGTTAGGGGTTAAGGTCTCCCAGGAAGAGTCGGATAGTGAGGGGGTCAATCCAGTGCCCAATGGCTTGTGAGGACCGACAACCGCCTTTCCTCTGCCCAAGAAGATCAGAAAGCTGGTGACAGGGAGTGGGCCTCTCCTGATTCCGGCTTGAAGATAGGCCAAGCAATGGCAAAAATTTACCCCCTCTCTCTGGAGACCTTGGAACTTTTGAAAGTGCCACGGGTGGATGCAGCTGTTTCAGCAGTCACCAAGAAAACAACAGTCTCGGTGGCTGGGGCAGCTGCTTTGAAAGACATGCAGGACTGCAAACTGGAAATTCAGCTGAAGTGTTTGTTTGAGGTCTCCGTGCTCGGCCTGTGCACCGCAGTGTGTGCCAGCATGATGCAGCGAGCCTGTCTGTGTTAGGTCCAGAAGGTGGCGGAGGTGGTAGCAGCAGGTGACGTTTTGTCCTTGCAAGCGGCCCGCCTTGAGGCGGGAGTGGCTTATGTGGCAGATGCTCTCTCTGATTTGGTTTGCACCTCTGCGCGTAGTATGGTTTTCTCTGTGGCGGCTCGACTTGTCCTCTAAGGTGCAGCCCTGTAACCTTCCCTTCAAGGGAAAACTCCTGTTTGGGGAGGATTTGGACCAGTTGGTGAAGCTATTGGGGGAGACTAAGAACAATAGGTTGCCGGAAGATAGGAAGCCGAGTAAGAAAGTTTTTCCTTCATGAGTTTGTTTTAGGGATTCTCGGTGTTTTCGTTCTGGTAAACCTGTTCCTCCCCCTGGGTCCAGGCAAGGCTCTGGTCATCTGCAGTCCTTTCGTGGAGGTCGTCGAACTCCCAGAGATTGTACAGGTCAGGGCTCAGGAGGCAGAAAGCCTCCCCAATGAGGCCAGAGGCCCCCACTCCCACATAGAAGCTGAAGTAGGCAGATTATCCAGTTTCTACGAGGAGTGGGAGAAGATTACCTCGGACAGGTGGGTCTTGGAGGTAGTCCGGCACAGTTACGCTCTATGTTTCTTGTTTCCAGTTCAGGATGCCTTTGTAGAGTCTCATGTGATTTCTCATGGCAGGCGAGAGACCGTGTGGGCGACTCTCCAGAGGTTACTCGATCTCAATGCCATTTGTCCAGTCCCTCCTGTGGCGCAGGGCCAGGGCCAGTACTCGGTGTACTTCGTGGTTCCCAAGAAGAAAGGGTCCTTTCGTCCTATCCTCGACTTGCAGAAGGTGAACCGGTGCCTACGAGTTCCCAAGTTCTGCATGAAACACTCCGAACAGTGCTTGCGGTGGTGCACAAAGGGGAATTCCTCGCGTCCTTAGATCTAACAGAGGCTTATCTGCAGATTCCGATCTGGCAGGACCATCAAAGATTCCTGAGGTTCAAGGTGCTGGTTTGACATTTTCAGTTTCGCCGGGCCCTTCAGGTGTTCCTCCCCTTAGTCAGGGGTTGGATGGTGTGCGTCTTGTCCAACAATGAGACCACAGTGGTGTATATCAACAAGCAGGGGGGAACCAGGAGCCCTGTGGTGGCGCTGGAAGCGTGACGTTTGTTCACCTGGGCAGTTTCATCTCGAGGGCATCAACGAGTCACATGTCGCAGGAGTGGAAAACGTGCAAGCAGACTTCCTCAGCCGACAGCGCTTGGACCCTGGAGAGTGGGAGTTGTCCTCCGAGGCGTGAAATCACATTTGCGCCAGATGGTGGCTCGAACCAACTCGAAAATGGTTCAGTTTTTCAGTCGAAGGAGGGAACACGGATCAGTGGGGCTCGATGCTCTAGTGTGTCCATGGCCCACGGGATTTATTCTCTATGTCTTCCCGCCGTGGCCTCTCATAGGCCGCGTTCTCAGGCGGTTAGAGTCGCAACGCAGGTCCATGGTGCTCGTGGCTCCAGAGTGGCCTAGGCGTTCCTGGTTCGCGGATCTGGTACGACTGGTGGAGGACGGTCCTCTTCGTCTAGCTCATCTTCTGTGCCTTCTGTGTCAGGGGCTTATATTAAGAACATAAGAACATAAGAAATTGCCATGCTGGGTCAGACCAAGGGTCCATCAAGCCCAGCATTCTGTTTCCAGCAGTGGCCAATCCAGGCCACACGAACCTGGCAATTACCCAAACACTAAGAAGATCCCATGCTACTTATGCAATTAATAGCAGTGGCTATTCCCTAAGTAAACTTGATTAATAGCAGGTAATGGACTTCTCCTCCAAGAACTTAGCCAAACCTTTTTTGAACCCAGCTACACTAACTGCACTAACCACATCCTCTGGCAACAAATTCCAGAGCTTTATTGTGCGTTGAGTGAAAAATAATTTTCTCCGATTAGTCTTAAATTTGCTACTTGCTAACTTCACGGAATGCCCCCTAGTCCTTCTATTATTCGAAAGTGTAAATAACCGATTCACATCTACTCGTTCAAGACCTCTCATGATCTTAAAGACCTCTATCATATCCCCCCTCAGTCGTCTCTTCTCCAAGCTGAACAGCCCTAACCGTTCCCGAGAATTTACCGGGACAGGGTATCCTTGCAAACAGTTCCTTCCTTCATGCCCAAAGTGGTCTCTTCTTTCCATGTCAGACGGTGGAACTTTCAGCTTTTCCGGACTGGTCCCGGGAGAGGGAGCTGCATTTGTTGGACGTGCGGCACGTCCTTCTCCGCTATCTGGAGGTTTCTAATGCTTTTCAACGGTCAGACCACCTGTTTGTCTTATTTGCCGGTACCAAGAAGGGAGACAGAGCATCAAAAGCTACCATTTCTAGATAGATTCGGGAAGTTATCACTTCCACGTACATTTCTAAAGGAAAGCAGGCTCCTGTGGGGTTGAGAGCCCACTCCACAAGGGCACAGGCGGCCTCCTGGGTGGAGTGTCAATTTCTTTCTCCACAGGAGATTTGTAGGGCGGCTGACTGGTCTTCCCTTCACACTTTCACCAGGTTTTATCGTTTGGATGTCAGGGCGCAGGAGGAGGTGTCTTTCGGTGAGAGTGTTCTGCGAGCGAGTCTTTCGGAGGCCCAGTATAATTTGGTTACATCCCACTGCTCTGGAATGATCTGAGTATGTACAGAAAAGGAAAATTGGTTCTTACCTGCTAATTTTCAATCCTGTAATACAGCAGATCATTCCAGAGGCCCACCCCGTTCTGACTCCGAAAGTCAGTCTGTGGAGCTTTTAGTATTCTGAAGGAAAGATTGGATTTCTATTAAACAGCAGGGCCGGGGTATGTTTCATTGGTTTCGGGCGACCTAGACCTCTGGTTAGTTGGGAGGGATCAGTCGCCCTTGGTTGAAGTTTAGTTGAAGTTTAGTTTCAGGGGCTTGGGTACAGGCCGATACTGAGGGACTGCAGGTAGCACTCTCTCTCTCTTATGTATCAGTGTCCAAAATGTTTGTTCTCTGACTCCATCTGCTGGTAGAAATGCACAACCCACTGATCTGGAATGATCTGCTGTATCACAGGAATGAAAATTATCAGGTAAGAACCAATTTTCCTGTCTGTATCATAGCTCCCCTGCACCTCCTCTTTTCCAGGGCATATGTATCCAGATACCTTTGCCCTCTATGTCATACGGGTGACCGTCGCCCGTATGACATAGTGAGGGCAAAGGTAGCGCCAGCGCCATTTTGAAGATTGCCAATACGGCCCGCGTGCAGGAGGTGGCTCCCGGACCCCCGCTGGACTTTTGGCAAGTCTTGTGGGGGTGAGGAGGCCCCCCTAAGCTGGCCAAAAGTCCCTGGGGGTCCAGTGGGGGTCCGGGGGCGATCTCCTGCACGTGTGACGTCGGGAGCCAGGAACCAAAATGGCACCAGCACTACCTTTGCCCTGTCACATGATAAGGGCAAAGGGCCACCGGCGCCATTTCTCTTAACGCAGTCGTGGCCAGAGAGAGGGAGATCGCGCCGGGACCCCCTCACTGGACCCCAGGTAATTTAAAACATTTTGGGCGGTTCGGGAGGGTGGGGGATTTGTTTTAAAGGTTCGGGGTGGGTTTTAGGGTTTTTTTGGTGTGCCGGTTTTCCCACCCTCCCCCGATTTACGATTTTTAACGATTTTTAAAAAAAACATAAAACACGACGATCAGATTTCCCTCCCCCCCCCCAGCCAAAATCGATCGTTAAGACGATCGATCACACGATTCACACCCCTAGTTAATAAACATGTGGATAAAGGTGAACTGGTAGATGTAGTGTATTTGGATTTTCAGAAGGCATTTGACAAAGTCCCTCATGAAAGGCTTCTAAGAAAACTAAAAAGTCATGGGATAGGAGGCGATGTCCTTTCGTGGATTACAAACTGGTTAAAAGACGAAACAGAGAGTAGGATTAAATGGTCAACTTTCTCAGTGGAAAAGGGTAAACAGTGGAGTGCCTCAGGGATCTGTACTTGGACTGGTGCTTTTCTCAGATCCCCCGGACACACACTAGATGATCTTATTCCCTTCAGGAGCGATGAAACTTTATACCACTAAGTTCATCAAGCGCCAGCCCGTTTACCTTATTATATTATTAATATTTCTCAGCCATCCTAGGCCTCTCTTTCCAGCTGAATAAGCCTCCAAGTTCTCCCTCCTTGTTGAATGTAACTTTGCCGCTTCTGTTCATATGTTTATTTTGTCTCAGTTGTTACCCTGTTCTATGTAAACCGATCTGATATGGTTATTACCATGAAGTTCGGTATAGAAAAAGTGTTAAATAAATAAATAAATAATTATAAATAATCTGGATAGGAATACGACGAATGAGGTTTTGAAATTTGCGGATGATACAAAATTATTCAGAGTAGTTAAATCACAAGCGGATTGTGATACATTACAGGAGGACCTTGCGAGACTGGAAGATTGGGCATCCAAATGGCAGATGAAATTTAATGTGGACAAGTGCAAGGAGTTGCATATAGGGAAAAATAACCCTTGCTGTAGTTACACGATGTTAGGGTCCATATTAGGAACCTAACATCGTGTTATTAGAGTCCGCTCACCCCTCCCTTCAGTGAGCCAGCAGTGAACCGGGAAACCGGGAAATTAAGTAAAAAAAGAGAGAAGAGGGCCCAGAAACCTGCAAAATAAAAAAGAAGCAGCAGGACCACGTGGTAAGTGATACTGCTCCAACCCCCAACCCAGCCGGTCTATTCCAGCACTGTTTTCAGGCCCTTTAAATTGCAGACGCTTCCCGGGGCGTCGCGCGCCCAAAGGAGCGCGACCTAAGGGGCCTGCCCCTTAGTGCGCCCCTTTGTGAGCCTTTGTGTGGATTCAGAATAAAGGCCCACCTTTCACTACACTGCCTCGCCACAGCACTGTGTCTCGCTAATCAAAACCAACATACCAGAACTCCTCTCGCCTCGGCCTACTGTCCAGCGCTCATCCCTCCACGTCCAGCGCTCATCCAGAGCTCATCCATCCACGTCCAGCGCTCATCCCTCCACGTCCAACACTCATCCAGCGCTCATCCCTCCACGTCCAGCACTCAGCCAGCGCTCATCCATCCACGTCCAGCTCTCATCCCTCCACGTCCAGCACTCATCCAGCGCTCATCCCTCCACGTCCAGCACTCATCCAGCGCTCATCCCTCCACGTCCAGCACTCATCCAGCGCTCATCCATCCATGTCCAGCTCTCATCCCTCCACGTCCAGCACTCATCCAGCGCTCATCCCTCCACGTCCAGCACTCATCCAGCGCTCATCCATCCACGTCCAGCACTCATCCATCCACGTCCAGCGCTCATCCCTCCACATCCAGCACTCATCCCTCCACGTCCAGCACTCATCCAGAGCTCATCCATCCATGTCCAGCGCTCATCCCTCCACGTCCAGCACTCATCCGGCGCTCATCCCTCCACATCCAGCACTCATCCAGAGCTCATCCCTCCACGTCCAGCTCTCATCCAGCGCTCATCCATCCACGTCCAGCTCTCATCCAGTGCTCATCCCTCCACGTCCAGCACTCATCCCTCCACGTCCAGCACTCATCCAGAGCTCATCCATCCATGTCCAGCGCTCATCCCTCCACGTCCAGCACTCATCCGGCGCTCATCCCTCCACATCCAGCACTCATCCAGAGCTCATCCCTCCACGTCCAGCTCTCATCCAGCGCTCATCCATCCACGTCCAGCTCTCATCCAGTGCTCATCCCTCCACGTCCAGCACTCATCCCTCCACGTCCAGCACTCGTCCAGCTCTCATCCCTCCACATCCAGCACTCGTCCAGCTCTCATCCCTCCACATCCAGCACTCATCCAGCTCTCATCCCTCCACGTCCAGCACTCATCCAGCGCTCATCCATCCACGTCCAGCTCTCATCCCTCCACGTCCAGCACTCATCCAGCGCTCATCCCTCCACGTCCAGCACTCATCCAGCACTCATCCATCCACATCCAGCAGTCATCCAGCGCTCATCCATCCACGTCCAGCACTCATCCAGTGCTCATCCATCCACGTCCAGCACTCATCCAGCGCTCATCCATCCATGTCCAGCTCTCATCCCTCCACGTCTAGCACTCATCCAGCGCTCATCTCTCCACGTCCAGCACTCATCCAGCGCTCATCCATCCGCATCCAGCACTCATCCATCCACGTCCAGCGCTTATCCCTCCACATCCAGCACTCATCCCTCCACGTCCAGCACTCATCCAGCGCTCATCCCTCTACATCCAGCACTCATCCAGAGCTCATCCCTCCACGTCCAGCTCTCATCCAGCGCTCATCCATCCACGTCCAGCTCTCATCCAGTGCTCATCCCTCCACGTCCAGCACTCATCCCTCCACTTCCAGCACTCGTCCAGCTCTCATCCCTCCACATCCAGCACTCATCCAGCTCTCATCCCTCCACATCCAGCACTCATCCAGCTCTCATCCCTCCACGTCCAGCACTCATCCAGCGCTCATCCCTCCACATCCAGCACTCATCCAGCGCTCATCCCTCCATGTCCAGCACTCATCCAGCGCTCATCCATCCACGTCCAGCACTCATCCAGCTCTCTTCCGACTAGCAGTCCGCAATGTATGCGCCTTCGCGACGACCTTTGTGCGCCTTCCGGGCGGCCCCTAAGGGCTTCATCCCACTCAGCTAACATTTTTCTGCAGTGAGAAGCCTCATCCGACCATTGTTAACTCATCCGGTCGTTATCAACTCACCCTCTTCTTCAATATCTTTTGGGGCTTCAATCGTGTTCATGTTCCCTATCCCCACCAACAATAACCTCTACAACAACCGGATAAAACGCCCTGACTCTACAGTCCCCCAACTTAAGCATCTGATACCTATTATGACATCCCCACTCACTCAATTCCTCGGGCTTTCCTTATTCTCTCTAACACTCTTTAACGCCCAATCAATTTCGAAAAAAACACATTTAATCAAAGACTATCTCCTGGACTCACAACCGGATTTATGTGCTATCACAGAAACCTGGTACAAATCCACAGACCTAGCCCTTATCAATCAACTGCCCCTTCACCTCTATGATATCCATTCAATACCCAGACCAAAAAAAAGGGGGGGGGGGGGGGGACTCTGCTTAGCTGCAAAAAAAGAGCTGAGACTATCCCTACAGATCTCTATACATACCTCCCGGCTGGAATTTGCCCTCTTTAGCTCAAAACATCTCCAAATTTGTCTACTCTATGCTCCGCACGGCCTCCTAGATTCGGATCCATCTCCACTCATAGAGCTCATTGCCAAACACATCAATAATGACACCCCAACAGTCATCTTGGGAGACTTCAACCTTCACATTGATGTGATCCCCCTATCCTCCAACTGCGAAATGCTATTATCCTCCTTCAAGGCTATGGGCTTCTCACAAATCGTTAAAAGGCCCATGCACAAAGCGGGGCACACACTGGACCTTATATTCAGAAACTCTGGCCTTACACTATCTTCCCCGCCTCTTTGCTCCCCTATCCCTTGGTCAGACCATCTAATGATCACGATGGATCTTTGTGTCAAGGACAACCCTGTAGCACCAATCACCAAGACCACAATTCACTACAGGAACTCCTGCTCCATGGAAGACCTTACCTCTCACCTTTCATCGGAACTTACTAACCTTGACCTTTCCGACGTAGAAACAGCATTCTCTACATGGCATAACATCACAAACAAGGTGGCAGAAAAAATATGCCCCTTAAAAACTAAAGAGCTCAACCCATCCTGTAAAAACAAAAAACCATGGTTCAATCAAGAACTAAAAAACACCAAATTAGAATTGAGAAAAAAAGAACACGCATGGCGAAAGAGACCATCCAACGATACCCTAAATGAGTACAAAACCCTCATGCACAGTTATAGAAATAACATCCTTCGCACAAAGAGAGATTATTATGCCCACAAAATTCACAATTTTTCCTTCAATGCTAAAGCACTGTTTTCATATGTCTCAGAGCTCACAAAACCCACCTCACCAGTTATCCCTGATGATCAAGCTCAATCCAGATGCACTGAACTTGCACAATTCTTCGAAAACAAAATCCTTAAGCTAATAGCACCTCTGGCAACCAATAATATAGAACCTCCTGCTTTCCTCTCCCCCCCCCCTTCAGCCAGAAAGCAAAACTAGAATCCTTCGAACCCACTTCCTCACTCGAAATTGAATCGATTCTCAAAAAGATGAAACCCTCCACTCATCCGATAGATGCCATCCCATCTAAATTACTACTCACCATCCCAAACATCATTGCGAAGCCCTTAGCAGAGATCATCAACCGTTCACTAACCCAAGGATCAGTACCAGACACTCTGAAAATAGCAACCCTCAAACCTCTCCTCAAAAAACCCAACCTGAACCCAGCAGACCCAGCCAATTTTTGCCCCATCGCCCACCTACCGTTTGTCGCCAAACTTATGGAGAGAATTGTTAACAAACAGTTGTCGGAATTCCTAGAAGACCACAAGATCCTCACAACAGCCCAATTCGGATTCCGCAAATTCCTCAGTACGGAATCCCTATTAATCTCATTGACGGACAGAGTCCTCTCCGGACTTGAGAAAAAGACCCCCTACCTCCTGGCACTTCTCGATATATCAGCAGCATTTGACACCGTAAATCACTCTATCCTCATCTCCCAACTCTCGGACATAGGCATCTCAGGTTCAGCCCTTGAATAGTTCAGATCATTCCTTAATAACAGGACATACAAGGTCAGAATTAGTAACAAGGACTCTCACCCGGTCAAGTCCTCTCTAGGAGTCCCTCAAGGATCCTCCCTATCCCCAACCCTGTTTAACATCTATCTCCTCCCCCTATGTCATCTGCTCTCAAATCTAAAGATCACACACTTCATATACGCCGACGACGTCCAGATCCTGTTGCCAATCACTGAATCTATCTCCAACACCATCAACTTCTGGAACAATTGTCTACAGTCCATAAACTCACTCCTCACTAGCCTCAACTTAGTGCTCAATACTTCTAAAACGGAACTCATGCTGTTCACTTTGGATGACAACTTTCAGGCTACCAACAATTTAGTCACACCACTAAGGATCTCCCCCACACACGTAAGAGACCTAGGCGTCACTATCGACAATAGACTGAATCTCAAACAATTTGTCAAAAACACAACGAAGGAATGCTTTCACAAACTACACATATTGAAAAGGCTGAAACCTCTCCTCCATTTTCAGGACTTTAGAACAGTCCTCCAAACCAAATTCTATTTTCAAAATTGATTATTGCAATTCGCTGCTGATTGGCCTCCCAGCTATCACCACCAAACCACTACAAATGTTGCAGAACTCAGCAGCCAGGATTCTAACCAACTCTAGTAGACGAGATCACATCACACCTATTTTAAAAAACCTACACTGGCTCCCTATTAAATCTAGAATCATTTTCAAAGTACTAACCATAACCCACAAGACCATTCATTCCCAAACTTCGCTAGATCTAAACGACCCACTTCGTCCTCACGCTTCACTGAGACCTATCAGAACCAGCTACTTAGGCACCTTATATGCACCTCCAGCCAAGTCACTGCTCAAGAAACGAGCATTCTCGACTGCCAGCCCCTCTCACTGGAATACTCTCCCCACGGACCTTTGTCTAGAAACTTGTTGTCGAACGTTCAAAAAGAAGCTCAAAACTTGGCTTTCACAAAGGCATTCATTGTAAGGTCTCCGATTCACGCTTTTCTTACTCCACGCCAGATATATGATGCCGTACCCATAATTTCGCAGTTAATTGGACTAAAATATGCACCCCTGGCTTAAGAAGGCTTTCGTTAATCCGAGCTTGACTGTTATTTACTATGTGTTTTTTGTAATAATAATTTTAAATCGTTCTCACCTTTTCTATAATCTCTTACAAGTTAGCCCTGTTATTTGCCCTGTTATTTGTAACTTCTTGTTCGATGTAATTTCCAACTTTGGTTCTATGTAAACCGACGTGATATGTTAGCAGTACATGAACATCGGTATATAAAAGCCTTTAAATAAATAAATAAATAATAAGAGCTACCACCCAGGAAAAAGATCTAGGCATCATAGCGGATTAATACTTTAAAATCGTCGGCTCAGTGTGCTGCAGCAGTCAAAAAAGCAAACAGAATGTTAGGAATATTAGGAAGGGAATGGTTAATAAAACGGAAAATGTCATAATGCCTCTATATTGCTCCATAGGGGATGGAACAGCTCCCTATGAGGAAATGCTGAAGAGGTTAGGGCTGTTCAACTTGGAGAAGAGACGGCTGATATGATAAAGGTCTTTAAGATCATGAGAGGTCTTGAACGAGTAGATATGAATTGGTTATTTACACTTTCGAATAATAGAAGGACTAGGGGGCATTCATGAAGTTAGTAAGTAGCACATTTAAGACTAATTGGAGATAATTCTTTTTCACTCAATGCACAATAAGCTCTGGAATTTGTAGCCAGAGGATGTGGTTAGTGCAATTAGTGTAGCTGGGTTCAAAAAAGGTTTTGGAGAAGTTCTTGGAGAAGTCCATTAACGGCTATTAATCAAGTTTACTTAGGGAGTAGCCACTGCTATTGCATCAGAAGCATGGGATCTTCTTTGTGTTTGGGTACTTGCCAGGTTCGTGTGGCCTGGATTGGCCACTGCTGGAAACAGAATGCTGGGCTTGATGGACCCTTGGTATGACCCAGCATGGCAATTTCTTATGTTCTTATGTTCTCATACACACTCACACCATTTTGGTTACTCTTCTCTGGACTGCCTATCCTGTCTTTGTCCCTTTTAAGATATGGAATCCAGAACTGAACACAGTACTCAAGTGAGTACTGGACTCACCATGGACCTATACAAGGTCATCTTTAGATCTCCAGACACTATCACCCCAAGGTTCCTCTCTTGGTCTGTGCCACATCAGTCTTTCACCCCCCCCCCCCCCCCCCCATCACATACAGTCTTTTGGATTACCGCACCACAGGTGCATTGACTCAGAACTTCTTGGTATTGAATCCTAGATGCCAAATCTTTGACCATTCTTCCAGCTTTCTTAAATCTCTTTTCATTCTCTACTGCTTCAGGCATGTCCACTTTGTTGCAGATCTTAGTATCATCCGCAAATAGATACATTTTGTCGCGTCAAAGATATTGAACAGAACCGGTACCAAAACTGAACCCTGTGGCACTCTACTTACATAAGAACATGCCATACTGGGTCAGACCAAGGGTCCATCAAGCCCAGCATCCTGTTTCCAACAGTTGCCAATCCAGGCAATAAGAACCTGGCAAGTACCCAAAAACTAAGTCTATTCCATGTTACCATTGCTAGTAATAGCTGTGGCTATTTTCTAAGTCAACTTAATTAATAGCAGGTAATGGACTTCTCCTCCAAGAACTTATCCAATCCTTTTTTAAACACAGCTATACTAACTGCACTAACCACATCCTCTGGCAACAAATTCCAGAGTTTAATTGTGCGTTGAGTGAAAAAGGCCTTTCTCCGATTAGTTTTAAATGTGCCACATGCTAACTTCATGGAGTGCCCCCTAGTCTTTCTATTATCCGAAAGTATAAATAACCGATTCACATCTACCCGTTCTAGACCTCTCATGATCTTAAAGACCTCTATCATATCTCCCTTCAGCCGTCTCTTCTCCAAGCTGAAAGTCCTAACCTCTTTAGTCTTTCCTCATAGGGGAGCTGTTCCATTCCCCTTATCATTTTGGTAGCCCTTCTCTGTAACTTCTCCATCGCAATTATATCTTTTTTTGAGATGCGGCGACCAGAATTGTACACAGTATTCAAGGTGCGGTCTCACCATGGAGCGATACAGAGGCATTATGACATTTTCCGTTTTATTCACCATTCCCTTTCTAATAATTCCCAACATTCTGTTTGCTTTTTTGACTGCCGCAGCGTACTGAACCGATGATTTCAATGTATTATCCACTATGACGCCTAGATCTCTTTCTTGGGTTGTAGCACCTAATATGGAACCTAACATTGTGTAACTATAGCATGGGTTATTTTTCCCTATATGCATCACCTCGCACTTATCCACATTAAATTTCATCTGCCATTTTGATGCCCAATTTTCCAGTCTCACAAGGTCTTCCTGCAATTTATCACAATCTGCTTGTGAGTTAACTATTCTGAACTATTTTGTATCATCTGCAAATTTGATTATCTCACTCGTCGTATTTCTTTCCAGAACAATTTCTTCGTATTTCTTTCCAGATTGAAAATCCAAATTAACATCCGCAGTGCACATATATCCTTTAATTATATGTCAACACAAACTGGAGATATGTGCACTGCGGATGTTAATTTGGATTTTCAATTTATCATTGCTCTCATATATAAGCCCCTGAGGCAGCCACTAATTGTGGCAAAACTCGGCCAGAGTCGGGCAATTTTTAAATTATACTACACGTCTCCTTTATTAAAGAATTGAAAAAGACTTCTCTGTGGCATCCACTTCTTTGTTGTTTCCTCACGAATTCCTATAGATGCTATCATCCTGTTGTAACATGGCATGGTCTCACTATTGACGACATCACAGTTTGTTTTTTGGCCTCATTTTCTGGCAAACTGACTTGATTCATCAGCCTTCATGACAGCTTGTTCCAATATTGTTATTGTTTTCAGCATTAAAACCTGGTTGGTGCAGACTTACGACATTCAGCAGTGAGAAGATTTTGGGGGGAGGGGGTGTCATGGAGCATGTATTTTGCATTGCGATTTCAGAGGCTCTGTCCATAATTTGTGCTTTTTTTCTTCCTAGGCAATGAAACCATTTGCTCTCCCAACGTCTACATCGAGTGTGCGGATCGCACTTTGGGTAGGTGCATCTCTGACTTCCCCCTTCCCAGGGGAGGTGGCACCCCCTAACACCATGCAGGTAAAAGGGAGAACGGTAATCTCAGGTCTTTATTGCTGGTGCCTTATGGACCAATGGCAGCTGGAGAAAGGAGACAAAGCACACGGAGCCTGCTTTGTCAGGAAGTGAGAGCGTGTCCCTTCCGCTTCTGCCGATTCATTGACTCATCCAGACATCATCTCATAAATCTAACTAATCCTCACCTTCTGACCTCTGAACTTAATCTCTCTGTACACCTATCCTTTAGTCCAGGGCTTCCCAAACCTGTCCAGAGGAACCTCACAGCCAGTCGAGTTTTCAGGATATCCACAATAAATATGCATGAGATAAATGTGTATGAATTAGAGACTCAGTTCATGCAAATTTATCCCATGTATATTCATTGTGGATATCCTGAAAACCCGACTAGTTGTGGGGTCTCCCGGACACATTGGGAAGCCCTGCTCCCTCCTTCTACTCATGCATCCCTTCATGAACTCTACCCAACCATCCTTCCATACCTCCAACCAAATAATCCGTCACACACCAGTCCATAAAACCATCTTATTCTCCACCTACCCATCCAGCCTTCCAACCAACCCATCCCTCTACCCATGCCTCCATCTAGAACCTTAAGAAGACTGAAGGAGCTTGAGGAAGTGCTGACTGCGCCCTTCACGGCTCTGTTCAACTTGTTTTTAGAGACAGGAACTGGAAAAGAGCAGATGTAGCCCTGCACCACAAAAATGGGAACAAGGAGGAATTCAGTGTAATTTCAGTAGTGGGCAAAGCTATGAAAAAAGAGATTGCAAGCCCTTGAAAGAAGCAAATTACAGGAGCATCGGTGGCATTTTTTTCAAAGGGTGGAAATCTTGTCAAACAAGTTTGAGTTTTTTGAGTGGATCAGGGAGGTGCAGTGAATGTGGCCCATCTGGACTTCAGTAAGGCTTTTGACACTGTTCCATAGAGAAGAGGATAAAGAAAGCCAGCCTGGCGGTTCCATGGAAGTGCTGATATGCAGAGGACCTGAGCAGGGGCTAAGGATGCTGCAGAACAGGCCCTGGGGGATGGGAATCCCAGCCATTGCTCAATGACATCTCCTAAGCAGACTTAGTCTGGCCCCTGTCTTAGTATTGTTGCTGGATTGACTGAGTAAGTAATGTAACAATAATGAAGGAAGGTGATTTAGTTAAAAAAATTGTTACCTGACTCAGTTTACAGAAGCATTAGGACCTTCAGATTATGAAGGGAAGGGAACAGATGAACTCGTTGATATCTGGAACTCTGAAATGCATAGGATTTCTATAATTCTGCCCCAGAAGTATCTGTGAGTATAAATAGGGAAAAAATGAGTCCAAGTTTCTCCCATGATCTTATTTGCTTGAAGCAGGCAACTAGAATGAAGGAACAGAACAAAAGAGAAAAGGCTAGGCTTGCTTATAAGACCCAAGGCACAGATTACTCTAAGGCTATTAATGCAGCAAAAACAGCTTATCTATCACAGGAGGATAACTAGGCCATGGAAGTTGTTTCAGTAAAGAACATAAGAACATGCCATACTGGGTCAGACCGAGGGGTCCATCAAGCCCAGCACCCTGTGTCCAACAGTGGCCCAGCCAGGATAAATTGTTGATAAATTGTTTTACCATGATGCAAGGGATTAATAGTTAGTTGGCGCCATCATCAGCACTATGTCATGGATTTGCTGAAACATAGAAATGTGGTGGCAGAAAAAGACTGAATGGCCTAGCTACAGGGCCGGTGCAAGGGTATTAGGCATCCTAGGTGAACCTTCTGGCCTTGTGCCTGCCCCCCTCTCCCCCAGTCCAAGCACCGGCTCCGGGCCTCTGACCTCAGTCACTCAGGCAGGCCCCCCTCTCTTACACACACTTAGGTTCCCTTGTCTCATTCACACACACACGCACCCTTACACAGGCTCTCTCCCTCTTTCTCACTAAAACCCATTGCTCTCTCGTTCACACACAATCCCTCTCACTCACACACTCACGGCCCACCAGTGTCTGCATTTCTCAGCTGCCCGGAGCAGGATGGGTGTGCTGCTCGTGGCCCGCTGAGTCTCTGCTGCTCGCTGCCTGCCAAGTCTCTACTCCTCTTCAGCCGTGAGTGGAACGGGCTTTGCTCATGGCCCCACATGGCTGCTCTTTGCCCACCCTAATGGCTGGTGACCTAGGCGACTGCCTACTTCACCTATTGGGATGCGTCAGCCCTGCCTATCTAGTCTGCCCATCTACCCAACTAATTAAGCTTTAACAATTCCCCATCAATCCCTCAGAGATCCTCTCTATTATCCCCTGCTTTCTTGAGTTTTCTCTAGGGCAATTTGCATATAATTAACTTTGTAAACTACCCTTTATGAGTGATCTGAGTTTATCAGAGAATATCACAATTCCATTTGTCTTAGATAATGGATATTTTATTAGGGGTGTTATGATAAAAACTATCACAGCAAACCTAATGATTTTCAGGTGTAGAGGAAATTTAAAATAGGATCTAATTCTGTTCTTACAAAATGAGCAAGTCTCTAGCATATGAAATTAACCAGAAAGCGTGGCTTAAGAAGTTAAGGATTTTAACCATCCCCAGAGAGGACTACAAATGGTTCAAAACTTCCACTTTGCATCCTGGGCTTAAGAGCTCTCTCAGAGTGGCTGGAATGCTGCTATCTCACTGCTCCCGATGTCTCACATTCGATAGGGCATCCACAACTGTAGCACCTCGCAGGAGATCCAGGGCTCAATCTCAGCTAGCAAAGCTAAGAGGGAAACCAGGCTTGCTCCACCTGAAGTCTAGGAATGGCAGGGGAGGTCTCGGGTCTGCTTCGATGGTCCACTTGCCACCTTTCCCCTTGCTTTAATAATGTTCAGTTTTTTTCTCTTTGTTCTCCCTCTTATAAAGGGATCAGTCTGTATCACTTAGTTATTAATGCAAATCAATTAGCTTCAAGACCATCAAGACCAGCTCATCCAGGTTTGTTGTCAACCCTAGGTCATCACTCAAATATAGGATTCAGTTCAAACCCTGCATGATGATTCATAAGGCCCTACATAACATCTCTCCACTCAACTTAAACCTTCCAGCTTCAACTACACTTCCTCTAAAAAACCAACCAGAAGGGCATACCAGAACAGAATGATCACCCAACCTGCAAAATCTACCCTTAGGAAACGCGCTCTATCCACAGCGGGCCCATCTCTCTGGAACTCCCTACCACCGGACCTCCGCATTGAGTCGTGCCATACTACTTTTTAAAGTGAAACTCAAGACTTGGCTCTTCCGTCAAGCTTTCCCAGAGAGCTAAAAGCAAGAAGAACAACAACCATCCTTGCCTTACAGCAATAATCTAATGTTTATATTACTTCAGTTATATGTTCCAAGTTGTGTTCTAAGTTGATCTTAGTTGTTTTTCCCAATAGATTGTACTTTATTATATATTATCCGTTCATTATTTCGATATGTTCCATGTAAACCGCCTCCCCCGGCGATAGTTATTTCTGTTAAATGTGAACCGGAGTGATATGTATTGTATACGAACTTCCGGTATATAAAAACAATAAATAAATAAATAAATAAATAATCACTCAGCCAGCAAGACACTGAGCATAAGTTGTGGCAAACATCTCCTTGATAAGTATTAAGGCTCTGATAGGAGGATTTGTGTAGCTAGGCCCCAATCCCAGCCTCACTGGTGCTTAGCAAGGCCTGTTTTTCACAAAAATATTCTCTTTCATTGCCCTTGTTTTCCTGTATAGAGACTTCTTTGTTTGCACTCTGCTCTGAGAATAGTCTCTTTTTATTCAGAGAAAGATGTTAGGCATTCCCAAATGCCCTTGCGAGAGAGATTCCATATTGTCCGCATATTCACATTAGTTAGAAGGTTTTACTGGGCCATATTCCTATAGTCTCCACCACCACCACTACTACTACTACTTAACATTCTATAGCGCTACACTACATATGCAGCACTGTACAGACATAGAAAAGAGAGTCCCTGCTCAATAGAGCTTACAGTCTAATAAGACAAACATACAGGAGAAGAGACTTACTTAAAAGAAAAGAAGTTAGTCAAGGCTAAAGCAGACAATCAGATTGAAAGCGGTATCAAAAGGTGGGTCTTTGATGGGATTTTAACAAGGCAAGAGAGGGAGCATGACGCACCAGCTCAGGAAGACTGGGAGGCTGTTACATGCATCCATTACCCTCTTTTTTAAAGAAATATTTCTTAAGATTATTCCTGAGTCTACCCCTTTGCCCACATTTGAAAAAGCTCAGACCTGAATCCTAAGGAAAAGATAAAATTTTGGCCAGTGGCCAATTGACCTATTTCAAGAAAGTTATTGAAAAGCTGGTCACAAACCAATTAGTTGCCTATATGCCAAACTGAGAACTTACTGGATAAGTTTCTTTCTGGGTTCTGGAGGTTCTGGAGGTAAGAGGCCTCCCGTGGCCAGAGCCACGGGAGGCCTCTTACCTTCCTCCTTTCCTCAGCCTGACTTCTGACGTCGCTCCAATGCGGTCCGGGGACCGCCCAAGCTGTCTTCAGCACGGCGGGCTTTGCCGCCATGTCCCGTTGCGGCAGGAGGCCGCAGTCATATTTCCTATGTGGCCTGGAGACCGCAGAAAGCAGGGGCCTCTCCCGTAGCGTGAGAACCGCTGCCGTTCCACGGTCCGGAGGCTGCGCCCTGGACCTCTCCAGCAGCGGATGCCGCCATCTTTTACAGGCCTGGAGGCCTGCCCTCATTTGGCAGGAGCTGCTGATGCCAGGAGCCGCACCGGGTCTCTTTCTGCGGCACAGAGGCTGCCAACGCCTTCGGGCTCCCCTGTGGCATGGGGCAGCCCCTTTGCCCTCCTCTTTGCGGCTTGGATGTCACCTCTCACGTCGGGGCCTGCACGACCCAGTTCCTGCTTCAGCGCGCCGACATCCTGCAGGACTGCTATCCGTGGTCCTGCAGTCCTCTGCCTGCTCTCCTTAGGCATGGGGCCGCGCCTCCTTCCTGGAGTTAAAGGGCCAGCAGGGAGCGGTCCCTCTGGCTCCTCCTGCGAACTCCTCCCAGGGTGATTCCTGCTTCAGCCTTCAAAAGGCTTCCACCGTCATTCCTTCATCGCCTTCGCAAGGAGCAACTTCCTTTCTGGAGCTGGACTCCTGAGGATCTTCGTTTCCATCTCCTGCCTGGCATCCTTGTCTTGGAATCCCATTCCTTGTTCCTGACTATTTTATTTATTTATTTATGTATTTATTTATTATTTTGCTATACCGATTTTCATGACAAGAATCACATCAAACCGGTTTACATTTAACAATGTGTAATGTATAGAGAACTCGAACCACAGTAACAAGAGTGTGGTTAAGAAAGTGCAACAGTTACAATAAAACGGGAAATGATAACTGGGATCTGGAAAGAAAGATGTTCTTTCTTTGATGTTCTACATTCCTGGTCTCTTTCTTCGTGATGTCTTCAGTATCCTGATGACTTCGTTCCAGCTTTATCCTGATGTCTCTGTTTCCAGCTTTATCCTGATGTTCCGTTCCAGTCCAGAGGTTCCTGAGGTTCCATCTTCCTGTCCCTCATGGTCCGCGACTAGTCCGGTTGGTCTGATAGGGGCGTGTGGTGGCCCAGTGGTCCACGACCATCCCGGCTGGGGTGTGTAGGGCGCTGGTGGGATTCTTCCATCTCCAGAGCTGAGGGTTCCCATGTTCCTGTCTGTCTCTCCTGGATCCGGAGTCTTCTGGACGTCCGCTTCATCTGTCCCAGCTGCTCTTCATCGAGTGTCCAGGGAGTTTGTTCCGGATGTCCTGGATCCTTGCCTTGGAGACTTGTCTTCTTCTTTCGATGCTCTGCACTCCGGCCTCACCTAGCCCCCGGTGGGCAATGCTCCGGTGGATAGCCTGAGGGGCCGGTCTGGCCACCGCAGCCTTGGGACCCCAAGACAAGGATAGTGCTCTATCTGGAGTCTCCTTCATCTTGGATCGAAGATCTTCCTCGTCCATCTGAGTACCGTCTCGGATCTTCACTCTCATCTGATCTTCTTCATATTAAGGGTTCCCGAGCTTCCCTCCTGTGGTCTGTTTCAAGTCTAACTTTGGGATACCTTCATGATGCATCTTCCACGTCGGGTTGGAGGTTCGTCCCCCTGCTGTTAACCTTCTTGATACGTCGATCACGCCGGGTTCCAGAGGCTCAGGTCAGGACGGGGCCACCTGGAGTTTTGGCCGGTTACCTTCATCTGTTTGTCCTGATGTCCTTCTCCTTGGATTCCAGTCCTTCTCTTCAGTACCTATTGCCATCTTGAATTCTAATATAATTGAGTCAATGCTTGCCTTGCTGCTTCGCCTCCAACGTGGTCCGCGACCATCCCGGCTGGAGTGTATAGGGCGCGTGGCGTCGCAGCACTCCTTTCAAGTTTACCTCAACACCCGAGTTCTTCGTCTACGCCAATGGTCTGAGTCTTTGCCTGCCTTGAGTCATCGTCTGAATCCTCGTCCTGTGTCTTGTCCTTGTCTGCCTTGTCCTCTGTCTGACATACTGCTTCCGCCGCTCCCTAGCGGCAGTCCGAAAGGGCTTGGAATGGTCTGAGGACCATTCAGAGACCACCATTGCATTGGTAGTCTCAAGGAAGCATGCAGGTTCGGTCACGGCTCAGGGTAAGGATGTTTCACCGTAAGGGCACACATTTCATCCCACGCTGGAGAGCGCCTCCTGGTGCTCTCATCCATCACAGTGCTACAGTTTGTTTGTAAGTTGCTATTTTATAAGAGACTTATGTGAGTACATGTGGTAACTTATTCACGCAATTTTACACTATGGTAGGGTTGGAGGCCTGGATGAACTGAAAGGAATTCAGGCTGAAGAAATAGTAGGGTATCTATGACATGCATAAGGGTGCTTTGGCTTTGGAGGAGGTCTCTATGGAAACAGGCCAGTTGATGGTAATGAAAGATAATAACAGCATAATAAGATTGACTAATCAGACTTGTGGTGTTGTGTCGGAGATGGACCCTTGGGCCAAGGTGGGATTGACGCAACCCGTAGGTAGGAACCTATGGGTCCCTACCGTCAGCAAGTGGAGTGGGCTGATAGGCAGAGGGCCGCTGGAGCTTCACCCATACCAGCCCTTGTTCCCAACGGGTTGAGCCTTTGGGGTGCCGGGGCCGGCAGGACTTAGGTGGGCCTCGAGGTTGGTTAGCAAGAGTGGTTGGTTCAGCCCAGAGACAGCAGACGATAGATGGCATAGTCCTTCTCTGAACTGGGTAAAGTACTGGAACTTAAGAACATAAGAACATAAGAAAATGCCATACTGGGTCAGACCAAGGGTCCATCAAGCCCAGCATCCTGTTTCCAACAGTGGCCCAATCCAGGCCATAAGAACCTGGCAAGTACCCAAAAACTAAGTCTATTCATGTAACCATTGCTAATGGCAGTGGCTATTCTCTAAGTGAACTTAATAGCAGGTAATGGACTTCTCCTCCAAGAACTTATCCAATCCTTTTTAAACACAGCTATACTAACTGCACTAACCCCATCTTCTGGCAACAATTCCAGAGTTTAATTGTGCGTTGAGTAAAAAGAACTTTCTCCGATTAGTTTTAAATGTGCCCCATGCTAACTTCATGGAGTGTCCCCTAGTCCTTCTACTATCCGAAAGAGTAAATAACCGATTCACATCTACCCGTTCTAGACCTCTCATGATTTTAAACACCTCTATCATATCCCCCCTCAGTCGTCTCTTCTCCAAGCTGAAAAGTCATAACCTCTTTAGTTTTTCCTCATAGGGGAGTTGTTCCATTCCCCTTATCATTTTGGTAGCCCTTCTCTGTACCTTCTCCATCGCAATAATATCTTTTTTGAGATGCGGCGACCAGAATTGTACACAGTATTCAAGGTGCGGTCTCACCATGGAGCGATACAGAGGCATTATGACATTTTCCGTTTTATTCATCATTCCTTTTCTAATAATTCCCAACATTCTGTTTGCTTTTTGACTGCCGCAGCACACTGAACCGACGATTTCAATGTGTTATCCACTATGACAACTAGATCTCTTTCTTGGGTTGTAGCACCTAATATGGAACCCACATCGTGTAATTATAGCATGGGTTATTTTTCCCTATATGCATCACCTTGCACTTATCCACATTAAATTTCATCTGCCAATTGGATGCCCAATTTTCCAGTCTCACAAGGTCTTCCTGCATCTAACGGTCCAACTGACTCCCTCACAGGCTTTCTGCTTCGGATATATTTTAAAAAGTTTTTACTGTGAGTTTTTGCCTCTACAGCCAACTTCTTTTCAAATTCTCTCTTAGCCTGTCTTATCAATGTCTTACATTTAACTTGCCAATGTTTATGCTTTATCCTATTTTCTTCTGTTGGATCCTTCTTCCAATTTTTGAATGAAGATGTTTTGGCTAAAATAGCTTCTTTCACCTCCCCTTTTAACCATGCCGGTAATCGTTTTGCCTTCTTTCCACCTTTCTTAATGTGTGGAATACATCTGGACTGTGCTTCTAGAATGGTATTTTTTAACAATGACTGACTGACAAACTTGGGCACCAATGGAACTGAGGTTGGCTGAGGGCACTCGTGCAAAGGTAGGCTGGAGCCTAATAAGTCCACGTCCAAGGAGTAGGCTAGGAGAGGCATCAATGACAGGCTTGGATCAGGGCCAGCGGCAAAGCGGAGGTCGTGACAAGCAATGCTGAGATCTGATCACAGAGAAGTCAATAGCGAGTCTATCAAAGTAATGATCAAGGTCTGGAGATAGGTTGTAGCATAGTAAGATGTAGCAAAGGTCTGGGACTGGAGATAGGCAGTAGCGTAGTCAGACATAGCAGAGGTCTGGGTCTGTAGATAGGCAGTAGCATAGTCGGACGTAGCAAAGGTCTGGGTCTGGAGATAGGCAGTAGCATAGTCGGATGTAGCAGAGGTCTGGGTCTGGAGATAGGCAGTAGCATAGTCGGATGTAGTAGAGGTCTGGGTCTGGAGATAGGCAGTAGCGTGGTCAGGCATAGCGGAGGTCTGGGTCTGGAGATAGGCACACTGAGCCGACTATTTTAAAGTATTATCCACTATGATGCCTAGATCTTTTTCCTGGGTGGTAGCTCCTAGTATAGAACCTAACATTGTGTAACTACAGCAAGGGTTATTTTTTCCCTATATGCAACACCTTGCACTTGTCCACATTAAATTTCATTCTGCCATTTGGATGCCCAATTTCCAGTCTCACAAGGTCTTCCTGCACTTTATCACATCTGCTTGTGATTTAACTACTCTGAACAATTTTGTGTCATCTGCAAATTTGATTATCTCACTCGTCGTATTCTTTCCAGATCATTTACAAATATATTAAAAAGTAAGGGTCCCAATACAGATCCCTGAGGCACTCCACTGACCACTCCCTTCCACTGATAAAATTGTCCATTTAATCCTACTCTCTGTTTTCTGTCTTTTAGCCAGTTTGCAATCCACGAAAGGACATCACCACCTATCCCATGACTTTTTACTTTTCCTAGAAGCCTCTCAGGAGGAACTTTGGCAAATGCCTTCTGAAAATCCAAGTATACTATATCTACCGGTTCACCTTTATCCACATGTTTATTAACTCCTTCAAAAAAGTGAAGCAGATTTGTGAGGCAAGACTTGCCCTGGGTAAAGCCATGCTGACTTTGTTCCATTAAACCATGTCTTTCTATATGTTCTGTGATTTTGATGTTAGAACACTTTCCACTATTTTTCCTGGCACTGAAGTCAGGCTAACCGGTCTGTAGTTTCCCGGATCGCCCCTGGAGCCCTTTTTAAATATTGGGGTTACATTTGCTATCCTCCAGTCTTCAGGTACAATGGATGATTTTAAATGATAAGTTACAAATTTTTACTAATAGGTCTGAAATTTTCATTTTTAGTTCCTTCAGAACTCTGGGGTGTATACCATCCGGTCCAGGTGATTTACTACTCTTCAGTTGTCAATCAGGCCTACCACATCTTCTAGGTTCACCGTGATTTGATTCAGTCCATCTGAATCATTACCCATGAAAACCTTCTCCATTACGGGTACCTCCCCAACATCCTCTTCAGTAAACACTGAAGCAAAGAAATCATTTAATCTTTCCGCGATGGCCTTATCTTCTCTAAGTGCCCCTTTAACCCCTCAATCATCTAACGGTCCAACTGACTCCCTCACAGGCTTTCTGCTTCGGATATATTTAAAAAAGTTTTTACTGTGAGTTTTTGCCTCTACAGCCAACTTCTTTTCAAATTCTCTCTTAGCCTGTCTTATCAATGTCTTACATTTAACTTGCCAATGTTTATGCTTTATCCTATTTTCTTCTGTTGGATCTTTCTTCCAATTTTTGAATGAAGATCTTTTGGCTAAAATAGTTTCTTTCACCTCCCCTTTTAACCATGCTGGTAATCGTTTTGCCTTCTTTCCACCTTTCTTAATGTGTGGAATACATCTTGGCTGTGCTTCTAGAATGGTATTTTTTAACAATGACCACGCCTCTTGGACATTTTTTACTTTTGTAGCTGCTCCTTTTAGTTTTTTTCTAACAATTTTTCTCATTTTATCAAAGTTTCCCTTTTGAAAGTTTACCATGAGAGCCGTGGATTTGCACACTGTTCCTCTTCCAGTCATTAAATCAAATTTGATCATATTATGATCACTATTGCCAAGCGGCCCCACCACTGTTACCTCTCTCACCAAGTCCTGTGCTCCACTGAGAATTAGATCTAAAATTGCTCCCTCTCTTGTCGGTTCCTGAACCAATTGCTCCATAAAGCTATCATTTATTCCATCCAGGAACGTTATCTCTCTAGCGTGTCCCGATGATACATTTACCCAGTCAATACTGGGGTAATTGAAGTCTCTCATTATTACCGCACTACCAATTTGGTTAGCTTCCCTAATTTCCCTTAGCATTTCACTGTCCGTCTCACCATCTTGACCAAGTGGACGGTAATATACTCCTATCTCTATAGTCTTCCCCAACACACAAGGGATTTCTACCCATAAAGATTCAATTGTGTATTTAATCTCATGCAGGATGTTTATCCTGTTGGACTCTATGCCATCCCGGACATAAAGCGCCACACCTCCTCCCGGTTGCTCCTCTCTGTCATTGCGATATAATTTGTACTCCAGTATAGCACTGTCCCATTGGTTATCCTCTTTCCACCATGTCTCTGAGATGCCAATTAAGTCTATGTCATCATTTACTGCTATACATTCTAATTCTCCCATCTTATTTCTTAGACTTCTGGCATTAGCATACAAACATTTCAAAGTTTGTTTTTTGTTTGTATTTTCATTCTGCTTTTTAATTGAAACAATTTTATTAAGTGCAAAAAAGAACAGTACAGCAAGAAGCAAAAAAAACTTCAGGTTTCAACTATACCCCAAATAACAATAACAGTTCAAAGTCGCCATAGCATCCCACCTAGTTCCCACCTCCCCTCCCTAGCCCTGCCCACCATCATCCTCATTGCATTGAGTCCCGAGCTGATGAAGCTCTCACAGTTGCCGAAAGTTGATCAAAACCTGTCAACAGTTAAGAATTAGACTCCGGGCCCGATGAGATAGAGCTTGTATGTAGTCATTCCACACCTGAAGAAAGCGTCGAAGTTGTTGAGGTCTTGACTTAGAGACCATATTGTCCATTTGCATCATTCTATGTCGGTGGATTATCCACATCCAATATGAGGGACTGGAGGTCTCCTTCCAGTTAATCAGAATGACCTTTTTCCCCACTGCAAAAGCTTTCTGTACAAACCATCGGAGACCTGGCCTTCTAATTACGGTGTTGGGAATACAATCAAATAAAATCATGTAAGGAGATAATGAAATATTCACCTCCAATAGCCCCCTCAAATATTGCACAATTTTCCCCCAATATATTTGAATTCCCGGACATTCCCAAAAAACGTGAAAGATGGTCCCGCAGGGACAGGAGCATCTGAGGCAAGACGCTGTTTGCACCAGTTTCGCATGGAATGCGATTTGCGGGGTCACATATGCTCGATATATCAGTTTCAGTTGCATTTCCCTATAATACATATTACTAGTGGTCTCCATCAATCGTTTCATACTGGCCTGAATTACCCCAATTGGAACCTGAAACCCTCCATCTCGAGTCCAACTCATTCTGCTTTTTAATTGATAGGGATAAGTTAGAATTTTTTAGCTCAGGTGAGTTTTTAGTTACAGGCACTTGGACTACTTTTCTAATTATTGGAACCTCACCGTCGGGATGCCCTAATTCTAATGCATCATTAGTATCCTTTAAAGATACCTCTCTCCAAACCATGCGCTGCTGAGCGACTGTCGGCTTTCCCCTTTGTTCTAGTTTAAAAGCTGCTCTATCTCCTTTTTAAAGGTTAGCGCCAGCAGTCTGGTTCCACCCTGGTTAAGGTGGAGCCCATCCCTTCGGAAGAGACTCCCCCTTCCCCAAAAGGTTCCCCAGTTCCTAACAAAACTGAATCCCTCTTCCTTGCACCATCGTCTCATCCACGCATTGAGACTCCGGAGCTCTGCCTGCCTCTGGTGACCTGCGCGTAGAACAGGGAGCATTTCAGAGAATGCCACCCTGGAGGTTCTGGATATAATTTTTCTACCTAAGAGCCTAAATTTGGCTTCCAGAACCCTCCCTCCCACATTTTCCTATGTCGTTGGTGCCCACGTGTACCACGACAGCCGGCTCCTCCCCAGCACTGTCTAAAATCCTATCTAGGTGACGCGTGAGGTCCGCCACCTTCGCACCAGGCAGGCATGTTACCAGGCGATCCTCACGCCCACCAGCCACCCAGCTATCTACATTCCTAATAATCGAATCACCAACTATGACGGCCGACCTAAACCTTCCCTCCTGGGCACAAGGAAGGTCACAAGGAAGAGCAGTAGGGATTTGGACCCTGCCTTCCCTGGATTTCAGCCCACTGCTCTAACCATTAAGCCATTCCACCCTTGTAGAGGTCACTAGTGAGACCACACTATATATTACTGCGCTCAGAGATTGCAGGATATGATAGAAAGATTCAAACGTTTAACAGGCTTCATAAAGTCCCATAAAGCATCTTACCAAAGAGTCATAATGGGAAATTGGATGAAAAATTATTTTATTTTACTGTAGTTTAATGTTTCTGCTGCAATCCACCCACAGCCATTATGAGTGGGTGGAAAAGAGCTGTAATAATAAATAAAATAAACATATCTAAAAACAATAAAAATGAAAAGAACTCTGACAATGCCCCATGCACCCCCCCTCCCCCCACATAGGCCCATCCCTTCCTCCATCCCATTACCAAACTGTACTGCCCAATAAATGTATTAACATGCCCTATACTCATAGTCCCTCTGGCTTATATAGGACGCCCCAAATATGCCATCTCACAGAGCCACGCCTTTGCTTTTTTCCTCAACCCTAATAGTTGTGGCTCCAGACAGATATATGTAATTGATTAGAATTCCGTAGAGCTGGCACCAGTGTATAAATAGCATACACCGCATGATGTCCAGCCCAACCCACGACAGTGCAGGAGAAAGGAATAATGCCTTCTGTGAAACCCACAAATAGCACAGATCATCCTGTTAATGACCTCTAGATGCAGTTTTAAACTTTATCTTCCACTTAATCATGACTCATCCCGTCAATTCATTCATCTCTTCTTTCATCCCACCTCCTTTAAAATTCCTTCATCCATCTACCTGCAGTGCCATTTAGCCCTCATCTCTCCACCTATTCAGTTTTCTCTGCACCCAAATAGCCACATCACATTTCCACAGCCATTCTCCCATTCATCCATCATATCTTATCTATCCAGCTGCTCGCTCTGCTTCTCACCCACATATCCATCCCGTTGTTCTTCATCCATAACTGATTCTCCTTAGATCCAGATCTTCACCTCTGTTACTCCAGGCAGACATCTTATTTTTTGCTACAGACAGTCATTTCTCAATCCATGTGTTCATTTGGTCACTTCTTCTCTCATTCGTTTCATTGACAAAGCTATGTGTTGGGGACAGAGGATGCCGTAGGTCAGGACTGAGATGTAAAAAGAATATACAGTGTTGCTTCCTGTACTAACATTCACCTGTGCAATGGCATCTGCTAAACAGCTTCTTGGACATAGACTGAGGTTCACCCTGTTTTAAATGGCATGCACACCCTACCCATCTTTATGAAGTCAACATGTCTTTTGCCAAACCTGCAGATTCCATGGTTGAAGACTCAAATACGCGATGTGCCTGTCCTACACCCTGCAACATGACACGTTACGGGAAGGAAATCTCCATGGTGCGCATTCCCAACAAAGGATCTGCTCGCTATCTGGCTAGGAAATACAAGAAGAATGAAACCTACATCAAGTGAGTGCTAAGAAAGTGAAAGCATCTCCGTCACTGTCAAGGGTTCCACAGTGTGTAATAAACCAGAAAGTTGAAAACTACAGACCAGTTAGTAAACCAGTGCAGTGTATTGAAGTCAGTGGGTTAAAGGATCCTAGGCAATGTGGTTTCACAAGGGATGATCTTGGCAAGCAAATTTGATTGATTTGTTTGAGGTGACAGTAAATCATGATGGTTCAGTAGATGTGGTCTACCTAGATTTCAGTAAGGCCTTTAACACTGTTCCATACAGAAGACCGGTGAGCAAGCTAGCCATCGGGAGTTGAAAAATAAGTCATAAACTGAAGGATGAACTGATTAAGCAGAAGGTCTCAGAGCATGGTGGTCAATGAGATCCACTCTGGTGAAGGGAAGTGATTAGGGGGCTGCCACAGGGATCAGTGTTAGGCCCAGTCCTTTTCAATGTGTTTAGAAGACACATTGAGGAAGGATTAGAAAGGAACGTGTGTCTATCTGTGAATGATATGAAAATCTGCAATAGAATAGACATGATGGGCACAGATAAAGAGAAAACTGGCTTTAAATATTTAGAAAAACAGTGAAGCCTTTAGTGGCTATGTTTTAATCCAAAGAAGTGATAAATCATGTATTTGAGATGCAGAAATCCAAGGGACAAATAGGGGTAGATTTTAAAAGAAGTTAGTGTGGCCTACATGTGTGCACGCTACCTGGCGCGCGCGCATGTTATAAAATTGGGGGTCGGCGTGCGCAAGGGGGTGCACAATTATGCACCTTGCACGTGCTGAGCCACACTGCCTTCCCCGCTCTCTCCCAGGCTGCTCCGAAATCCCTTCCCCCTAACCTGATCTTCCTACCCCTTCCCCTAACCTTTCCTCCCCCTAGCCCTACTCTAATCCCCCCCCCCCCCCCATCCCAAAATTTTTAATTTACCTTTTGCGCACGCCGTCCAACTGCCAGCCGCTGTGTCTGGAGCCTCTGACCCCACGCCACCCACGCCCTGCCCCCTTCCCGCCCCTTTAGTAAAGTCCCGGGACTTACACGTGTCCCAGGGCTTTACGTGCATCGCTGGGCCTTTTGAAAATATGCACGTAACCTTTTTAAAAACCAGCCCATAACACCAAACAGGAAAGAAACCTGGGTAAGAGGGGGGTCATCATCTCTGATGGCCTCAAGGAGGCCATTCAGTGTGACAAAAACAGTTGGGAAAGCCGACAGTGTAGTGAAGAGAGGTAATACTAGTAGAACGAGGGAAGTAATATTACCTCTGTACAGGTCTCTGGTGAGACCTTGCAAACTGTGTTCAGTTCTTGAGAGCACATCTACAAAAGGACGTTGAGAAAGTAGAGACATTTGAAAGAAGGGCCACCAAAATGGTGTATGGAAGGCACTGTAAGCCCGACACAGAGACTAAAGGTGCTAAAGATGTGTTCTCTAGTCTAGAAGAAAGAAAAGAAAAAGGAGATGTAATTTTTTAAAATTCTTTATTTATCATTTATTCATAATTACAAAAACTGAATTTTGCAAATCAGAAATACATGGAGAGATATTTAAATTTTAATTATTCTTTAAAACAAAAAAATATCACTCATCAAAGAAAAAACTCTCCATTTAACCAAAATAACAATATAGTATGTAGTTATACGATGATCCAGTAAATTATAGAGAGATATACATACCACTATTAATTAAAAATAAAAAGGCATTGACACAACTATCAGCTACATTTTCCGTTTAAATATCTATGGGAGAGGAAGTGGTGGGAGATTTTGATGCCAGAAAAAGTTTTAGTTGTTCCACATTGAAAAATATATAAACTTCCTCCCCCCTTCTCAACACACTCTTACAAGGAGATTTTAATTTGAAGCTGAACCCCAAGGAAATGATTTGTTGGCATAGGGCTAAAAAACCTCTGCGCTTAAGTTGTGTGGTTGAGGAGAGTTCTGGAAAGATTTTAACATTTTCATTCATAAAGGAGACTGGAAAGTTTCTGAAATAATTTTTCATTACGTTTTGAACAGCAAACGTTGACATTAATGAGACCAAAAGAGTATTTCTGGGCAAGATTTCTGAAGTTGAACTTTCAGATGTAAGTTTAAAATATTCAAATATCTAGCTGGCATTAATAAAATACCGAAAGGAAACGAGCGCAAGGAGAAGACTGGTCATGAGGGTAGTAGTGAGGCTGCCGTGTGAGTCCATGTGAGTGCACAGAAGCAAAGCATAACAAAACTATATCTCAGGTCAGACCTTTTTATTGGACTTCATGACGAGCTCTCGAGAACTAAAGCTTTCTCCAGTTCAGAATTCAAATGAACAAAAGATGACACCTCCAGGAAATAGAAAGTAGTGTGGTTTTATTTATTAACCTTTATTTCTGAAGTGAGAGAAGCAGAAAGGAATGGGAGAAAATCCTTTTGCATTCAGAGGGTGCTGGACACCTGGCATAAATATCCAGCAGAGGCAGAATTTCCACCTAGACATGAAGGGGCCCTATTTGTTGGAGGAAGGATGGAAGAAGACAGTGATTGAGTAAGACCCATGACAGCATAGGCAGGCACTAATTAGTCTGGATGGATCATGTGGTCCTTATCAGCCAACATCTGTATTTGTGCTTGGACCATTGGGCCCATATATTCCAGGATTTAATGACCGACTGCAGCGAAACACTGAAAACTCAAGGTCTGTACACTGCAGGATTTAATAACCGATTGTAGTGAAACACTGAGAGCTCTAGGTGTGCACTGCACACTACAGGATTTAATAACCGATTTTTTCGAATCGGACTGCAGGTCCCTGAAGGAGGCAACACCGGAGACTCCGTAGGAGCTGGGAGAGAGGCCCGCACAGCCGGCGCTTGAGCCCATTGGGGTAAGGCACTTAACTCTCGCCCTACCTCTGTGGGCCCCGCTCCGGCCACGCGGGGATCTTACCTCTTCTCTGCCTTCCTCGTCCATCCGCACCACGCCGTCACGATCCAGCCCCCTCCTGCCGAGTGATCTTAACCGGGGAGGAGTCAACCAGGGCTGGGCCTCGTCCTGCTGACCGACGCCGCCTCAGCTCTACTAAGTCGCGCCGGTGACATCACCCGAGCGCGACGGCACACGATTTAAAGAGCCGACCCGCTCCCAGGCGCCCTTTTCGAATCGGACTGCAGGTCCTTGAAGGAGGCAACACCGGAGACTCCGTAGGAGCTGGAAGAAAGGCCCGCTCAGCCGGCGCTTGAGCCCATCGGGGTAAGGCCCTTAACTCTCGCCCTACCTCCGTGGGCCCCGCTCCAGCCACGCGGAGATCTTACCTCTTCTCTGCCTTCCTCGTCCATCCGCACCACGCCATCACGATCCAGCCCCCTCCTGCCGAGCGATCTTAACCGGGGAGGAGTCAACCAGGGCTGGGCCTCGTCCTGCCGACCGACGCCGCCTCAGCTCTACTAAGTCGCGCTGGTGACATCACCCGAGCGCGACGGCACACGATTTAAAGAGCCGACCCGCTCCCAGGCGCCGCGCGCCGGGCGCCGAAGGAGCGCAACAAAGGGGCCCGCCCCTTTGTGCGCCCCTTCATGCAGACCTGAGGAGCGGAGCAGAAACCTACAGCGACAATCAAACTCACACTAGCTCATCTACAAGCATCCACCAGCGTCCATCCTTCCAACCTCTAACATTCATACAACTCAGCCTCACCAAGCATCATTCATCCAGACTATTAGTCATCCAATCCAGCCTCCTACAACGCAGACAACCAGGTGAGACGCTACAGTCTGTACTGACGCTACAGCTCAGACAACCATACTCCACATTTCAGACAACCATACCCCACATCTCAGACAACCGGACTCCACATCTCAGACAACCGGACTCTACAGCTCAGACAACTAGACTCCACAGCTCAGACTACAAAACGCTATCAGTCATTCAATTCCAACAACTCAGACAGCCTGACTTCTACATTCTTACCTCCAAACTCCAGCAATCCATACGGCATATTTATTTATCAATCTACAACTAGCGCTCCCATCAATGCAGGCCATGTGCCACTGTCTCCCAATTACGATTCTCCATCATCGAACTCTACTCGCAGGAAAATCAACCATACTCGCCAGTCAACGCACCTACAAATCCCTTATCCCTATCATGATTGCTCCAATCACCCAACTCCTAGGATTTGCCCTTTTCTCTCTGATTTTATTTAATGCTCAATCACTATCCAAGAAATCGCTGATCTTAAATGACCTTCTCCTAGATGCAAACCCGGACCTCTGTGCCATAACAGAAACATGGCTTAAATCTACAGATATAGCATTAATTAATCAACTACCAACTCAGACCTACGACTTTTTCTCTATCCCCCGACAGAAGAAAAGGGGTGGGGTTATTCTCCTAGCAGCTAAGAAAGATCTGAGATTCTCACACTACCCAATTAAATCTGACTCGAAACTAGAAACAGGCTTTTTCAAATCAGACTTTCTCCAAATCCTTCTAGTATATGCCCCTCCAGGCCTCCTAGAAGCAGATGCATCACCCATCCTTGAAATTATAGCATCATATCTAAATCCGGACTCCCCAACGATAATCCTAGGAGATTTTAACTTACACGTTGACAACCCCACACTCTCAACCAGCTGCGAAACCTTCCTTACCGCCATGTCGGCAATGGGATTCAAACAAATAATCAACGAACCTACTCACAAGGCGGGTCACACACTGGACCTCATCTTTCTGAACTCAGGTATAACGCACTCAGTACACCCTACATGCTAACTAGTTCCCTGGTCAGACCACTCATTAATCTCCACCACCTTTTCGATGACCCAAACGAGCAACAAACACTCCCCTCAACATTCATTTCTCTACAGAAAAGTATGCTCCTCTGACGAACTCAGCAATCATCTAACCACGGAACTCTCACTCATAGACGTCACATCCCCCAATTCAGCCATTAATTCCTGGTCTACCATAACAGAAACTGTGGCAAACGAACTATGTCCACTGATGACAAAAAAACTCAAACAATGTGCGTCCAAAAGACAGCCATGGTTTTCTAATGAACTTAGAAACCTCAAACTCAGTCTACGTCAGAAAGAAAGTAAATGGCGTAAAACCCCTTCCCCCGCTACTCTTTCTGCATACAAACTCGCCCTCCACTCATACAAGAGCTCCACCTTAAAAACAAAAAGGGACTTCTACGCACATAAGATTCATGACCTTATCTTCGACTCCAAAGCCCTTTTCACATACGTCTCCAATCTAACTCAGGCTAATGCACCTGACATACCAATCAACCAAGCTCAAACAAAAGCAGATGAGCTGGCCCTCTTCTTCAGTAATAAAGTCACGAACCTCCTAACACAATTAAAGCCCAATTCTGGCACACCAGCCAGCACTTACATACACCACAACAAGGACATATCCCTCCAATCTCTTGAACTCACCACATCCTCAGAGATCCAAACACTTCTGAAGAAAATGAAACCTTCATCACATCCCTTCGACCAAATCCCATCCAAATTACTACTTCTAATCCCGGACACCATCGCCAAAACCCTGGCGGACATCATTAACTCCTCATTTACCCAGGGTTTCTATCCAGACGACCTTAAACTAGCATCCATCAAACCACTTCTCAAGAAACCTAACTTGGACCCCAAAGATCCCAACAGCTACCGTCCAATCTCCAATCTTCCATTCATTGCCAAGGTGATGGAGAAGCTAGTTAACACTCAACTATCGGACTACATAGAAGAACACAAAATTCTATTCCCTACTCAATACGGATTCAGAAAAGCTTCAAGTACCAAATCCCTACTCATCTCCCTGACTGACTACCTCACCTTGGGCCTCGACAAAGGACAGGCCTTCCTATTGATCCTACTGGACCTCTCGGCAGCATTCGACACTGTAAACCACGCCATACTACTAAACCAGCTGGTGAACATCGGCATTACAGGAACAGCACTAACCTGGTTCAAGACATTCCTAGAGAACAGAGGTTTCAAGGTTAGAATCCACAACAAAGAATCCCTCAGATACCCTTCCTCACTAGGAGTTCCTCAGGGTTCCTCACTCTCACCAACACTTTTCAACATATACCTTCTCCCGCTTTGCCATTTGCTAAACAAATTGAACCTAAAACACTTCCTATATGCCGACGATGTCCAGATCGTGATCCCCCTCAAAGAATCCATCACTAAAACTCTAGAAGTTTGGGAAAACTGTTTTCAAGAAATTAACAGCCTCCTCTCCAGCTTAAACTTAATTCTAAACCAATCAAAAAGCGAATTCCTGCTCATCTCTCCAGAAAACTGCAATATCACTACGAACCCGCCAGCCAACTTGCAAATCTCAAAAGTAAGAGATCTAGGAGTTTCTATAGACAACCGGCTAAACCTAAAATCATTTATTAACCAAACAACTAAAGACTGCTTCCACAAACTACATGTATTAAAAGAATAAAACCCCTCTTTCATTTCCATGATTATAGTCTCCAAGCAATAATCTTCGCTAAGATAGACTACTGTAACGCTATCTTACTAGGTCTCCCATCATCCCATACTAAACCTCTCCAAATGGTACAGAACACTGCAGCCAGAATCTTAACAAACAAGAGGAGAAGAGATCACATTACGCCAGTCCTCAAAGACCTTCATTGGTTGCCAATCCACTACAGAATAATCCATAAGTCCCTCACCACAATCTACAAATCTATCCATGGACTTGCTCCACTCTATCTACAAATAACTCTCAAAAAACACTCCTCCTCCAGACCCATTAGAGAAGCGTACAGAGAATATCTACAGGTACCACACGCCAATACCACCCAACATATAACATTGAGAGATCGGGCCTTCTCCACAGCAGGACCCCCACTATGGAACTCCATCCCCCTAGAATTACGACAGGAACCATGCCTTCCAACCTTCAGAAAAAGACTTAAAACATGGTTATTCAAGAAAGCCTTTCCGGACCCTCACTGATTCTCCTCCATCAAACTGAGCCTTACTGATTATCCTCCATCAAACTGATCCAGACATCACCAGTTACTGCAACGTTCTACCACTTATGTTAAACATCTATCATCTTCTTCTTCTACTCCCAGTTAGAATCACCCCTGTTTTATTGTAACTTCTTTTTCTGTGCACTTGTTATAATTTGTAATGTATACTCTCAGGTTATGGTTCTGTACGTTATAATGTATTGCTCACCCCTTGTTCTATGTAAACCGACATGATACGACCAACCGTGAATGCTGGTATAGAAAAACACAAATAAATAAATAAAATAAATAGTGAAACACTGAGAGCTCTAGGTCTTTATAAGGCAGGATTTAATAACCGATTGTAGTGAAACATTGACAACTCAAAGTCTGTACACTGCAGGATAACCGATTGTAGTGAAACACTGACAACTCAAGGTCTGTACACTGCAGGATTTAATAACCGATTGTAGTGAAACACTGAGAGCTCTAGGTCTTTATAAGGCAGGATTTAATAACCAGCTGTAGTGAAACACTGACAACTCAAAGTCTGTACACTGCAGGATTTAATAACCAGCTGTAGTGACAAACTGAGAGCTCTAGGTCTGTACACTGCAGGATTTAATAACCAGCTGTAGTGAAACACTGACAACTCAAGGTCTGTACACTGCAGGATTTAATAACCAGCTGTAGTGAAACACTGAGAGCTCTATGTCTTTATAAGGCAGGATTTAATAACCAGCTGTAGTGAAACAATGACAACTCTAGGTCTGTACACTCCAGGATTTAATAACTGGATGTAGTGACAAACTGAGAGCTCTAGGTCTGTGTAAGGCAGGATTTATTGACTGACTGTAGTGATAAACTAAGAGCTCTAGGTCTGTACACTCCAGGATTTAATGACTGATTTTAGTGAAACACTGACAACTCTAGGTCTGTACACTGCAGGATTTAATAACCGATTGTAGTGAAACACTGAAAACTCAAGGTCTGTACACTGCAGGATTTAATAACCGATTGTAGTGAAACACTGAAAACTCAAGGTCTGTACACTGCAGGATTTACGGTAATAACCGATTGTAATGAAACACTGACAACTAGCTGTAGAGAAACACTGAGAGCTCTAGGTCTGTACACTCCAGGATTTAATAACTGAATGAGTGACAAACTGAGAGCTCTAGGTCTGTGTAAGGCAGGATTTATTGACTGACTGTAGTGATAAACTAAGAGCTCTAGGTCTGTACACTCCAGGATTTAATGACTGATTTTAGTGAAACACTGACAACTCTAGGTCTGTACACTGCAGGATTTAATAACCGATTGTAGTGAAACACTGAAAACTCAAGGTCTGTACACTGCAGGATTTAATAACCGATTGTAGTGAAACACTGAAAACTCAAGGTCTGTACACTGCAGGATTTAATGACCGACTGTAATGAAACACTGGGAGCTCCAGATCTGTATACTCCAGAATGTATTGATCGACTATAGCGATATATTGAGCATTCTTGATGAGTACACTCCAGGATGTACCAAATGAATAAGTGACTATAACAGCACACTGAAGGACTTGGTAAATATACTCCAGAATTTAATGACTGACTATAGGGATACACTTAGAGGTCTTGGTGAGTACACTCCAGGATTTAATGACTGACTATAACAATACCCAGACCTCTTGGCCACAGTAACAATACGTACACTGATTGTGTGGCAAGGTTTCTGGTGGAGGGTTCTTGCATTCATTAGACAATTGAGTTGGATTATATGCACATTTCTTCTGTATATGGACCTGACTTAATGACCTTGCTTTATTTTTCTCACTGCAGAGAGAACTTCCTAGTCCTGGATATTTACTTTGAAGCACTGAACTATGAAACGATAGAACAGAAGAAAGCCTATGACCTGGCAGGCTTGCTAGGTAAGTCCCAGGTTCATGCTAGTTGATAGCTTCCTGTGATGGGAAATGTGGCACTAAAGTATAATCGATTAGCAATATCCACTATACTACATGTTACCATAGGAATGCTGCACTATAATGTACCTATTCTAGAGCATTACCGTAGGAATGCTGCACTATAATGTACCTATTCTAGAGCATTACCATAGCAATGCTGCATTATAATGTACCTATTCTAGAGCATTACCGTAGCAATGCTGCACTATAATGTACCTATTCTAGAGCATTACCGTAGGAATGCTGCACTATAATGTACCTATTCTAGAGCATTACCATAGCAATGCTGCATTATAATGTACCTATTCTAGAGCATTACCGTAGGAATGCTGCACTATAATGTACCTATTCTAGAGCATTACCGTAGGAATGCTGCACTATAATGTACCTATTCTAGAGCATTACCATAGCAATGCTGCACTATAATGTACCTATCCTATAGCATTACCATAGCAATGCTGCACTATAATGTACCTATTCTAGAGCATTACCGTAGGAATGCTGCACTATAATGTACCTATTCTAGAGCATTACCGTAGGAATGCTGCACTATAATGTACCTATTCTAGAGCATTACCATAGAAATGCTGCATTATAATGTACCTATTCTAGAGCATTACCGTAGGAATGCTGCACTATAATGTACCTATTCTAGAGCATTACCGTAGGAATGCTGCATTATAATGTACCTATTCTAGAGCATTACCATAGCAATGCTGCACTATAATGTACCTATTCTAGAGCATTACCATAGGAATGCTGCACTATAATGTACCTATTCTAGAGCATTACCATAGGAATGCTGCACTATAATATATCTAACCTAGTGTTATGAATGCTGCCCGCGGGTCTGCCCGCGAGCAGGCTCACTTACCCACGCTGCTTTCTTCACCCGACGTGGCTGGTGCCGCCGACGTCAGGCCTCCCGGTGCGGCTGGAGCCACGGACTTTGTTACTCCCTCACGGCCCGGAGGCTGCCCGTGCTGCAGTCTTCACCGCGGCCGGAGCCGCGGACTTTCCTGGCCATCTTCGTGGCATAGAGCCACCGCCGACGTCAGCGTCTCCTTCGCGGCGCTAGGCCGCAAGCCCCGGGCTCGAGTAGCGGCTGGAGCCCGCCCCTGGGGCTTCCTGCAGCGGCTGGAGCCACTGCCATCATCGGGCCTGCTCTTCAGGCCCAGCCCTGCGTCTCTACGTACAGACGCTGTGCAGGCCACTGTCCATGGTCCTGCACTGCCCTGCTTCCTGCTCCTTAGGTGCCAGCACGCGCCTCTCTTCTGCATTTAAAGGGCCAGGCACAGGAACTGTGCTGGCCCCACCTAGGGAGTGGACTTCCTCTACCAGCCCTATAAATGGGCTGCTCCGTCAGTCAGTCTTTGCCTTGCATCGGAGTTGCTTCTCTCTGGAGGCTCCTGCCTGCCAGAGCTCTGACAGGTCTTTCTTGTCTTCTCCATGGAGTTCTTGTTGCTTCGTCTCATCATGCCAAGTCATGTTCGTGCCTGAGGTCCCCGTCCAGGTGTCCTGGTGTCTCCTCTTGGTCTTCTGTTTCCTGATGTTCCAGGTTGCTTAATGTCCTGCTCCTGTGTCTTCATCTTCAGCGCTCTTGAGCCTTCTGGTACCTGTTAGGCTGGGGGTCCCTCGGATGATGTGTGCCCGAGCGTGGACTAGCCTACAGGTGGACTGGTGTCCTGTGCTCTTGAGCCATCATGTCCTGCCAGCCATTGGTGGAGTTTCGGGCGACATCGGCTCCGTCGTTGGAGTTCTGCTTCGACTGGATCCTTCCCTGCGCTTGTCCTGCTCCCAGCGTGGTCCGTGACCAGCCTCCTCGGGCTGTGTAGGGCACACAGTGGGACAGGGTGGTCCGCGACTCAGTCCCGCGGGTGGGCTGAGTAGGGCATCCTGAGAGACAGTGCCAATGTCCTTCCGCCCAGCTTCTCGTCTCGTCTGGACTTTGTCAGTTCCTTGTCTCGTCCTGGATGCCGTTGCATCATTCTTGGTATCATGTCTTGTTCCTGATGTCGTCGCATCGACCCTGGTCCGGGATGCCGTCGCATCGACCACTGGTCCATGATGTCTTCGCATCAGCTGTGGTGTCAAGTCTTCGTCTGCGATGCCGTTGCATCAATCCTGCTGTCAAGTCTTCGTCCGCGATGCCGTTGCATTGAGTCTGCTGTCATGTCTTCGTGTCAAGGCCCGTCTGCCCTTGACCTCAGGCCAGGCCTGCTGCTCCATGCTGTTCCATGCAGCAGGTCCGAAAGGGCTCGGAATGGTCGGAGGACCATTCACATTCCAACATCATCTGTTGTTGGCCATGGGAGCTTGCCGGCCTGGCAGAGGGTAAGACCGTCAGCCATGGTGGATCACGCCGTCAACCCTCGGTTCGGTCCTGGACTCGTCTGGGGTTGGCCCGAGGCCCATGGGCACACTAAAACCACCTGAGTGTAACAGAATGCAAGGCCTTTAGAGGCCGTCCTTTCAACACCTAGAGCATTACCATAGGAATGCTGTACTATAATGTACCTATTCTAGAGCATTACCATAGGAATGCTGCACTATAATGTACCTAATCTAGAGCATTACCATAGGAATGCTGCTCTATAATGTATCTAACCTAGAGCATTACCAGAGCAATGCTGCTCTTTAATGTACCTATTCTAGAGCATTACCATAGCAATGCTGCACTATAATGTACCTATTCAAGAGCATTACCATAGGAATGCTGCACTATAATGTACCTAATCTAGAGTATTACCATAGGAATGCTGAAATATAATGTACCTATTCTAGAGCATTACCATAGGAATGCTGCTCTATAATGTACCTATTCTAGAGCATTACCATAGGAATGCTGCACTATAATGTACTATTCTAGAGTATTACCATAGGAATGCTGCACTATAATGTACCTATTCTAGAGCATTACCATAGGAATGCTGCTCTATAATGTACCTATTCTAGAGCATTACCATAGGAATGCTGCACTATAATGTACTATTCTAGAGTATTACCATAGGAATGCTGCTCTATAATGTACCTATTCTAGAGCATTACCATAGGAATGCTGCTCTATAATGTACCTATTCAAGAGCATTACCATAGGAATGCTGCACTATAATGTACCTAACCTAGAGCATTACCATAGCAATGCTGCACTATAATGAACCTAATCTAGAAATTACCATAGCAATGCTGCACTATAATGTACCTAATCTAGGGCATTCCCATAGCAATGCTGCACTATAATGTACCTATCCTAGAGCATTACCATAGCAATACTGCACTATAATGTACCTAATCTAGAGAATTATAATAGGAATATCACATTATAGTATATCTATTCTACAGGATTACCAAAGGAATACCACATTATAATGCATATAATCTAGAGAATTAACAAAGGATTACTGCAATATAATATATCTAATTTACAGCATTATAGTAGGAAATCCATGCTACAATATATCTACTCTAGAGCATTATAATAGAAACAGCACACTTTAATATGATATATCCAGAGCATTCCCATAGGAATACCAAGCTATAATTTACCACATCTAGAACATTACCATAAGAATACTATACTGTAGTGTACCAAATAGAGTATTCACCACAGGTATACCACATTCCTGAACATACCCAGATCAGTCCAGACCAGTGGGTTGTGTATTCCTTCCAGCAGATGGAGTCAGAGAACAAAAACTTTGGGCACTGCTACATAACCGAGAGCGCCACCTGCCGTCCCTCAGTATTTCTCTGATTCCGGCAGATGGTAGAGATGCAAACCTGCAGTCTGTTAGTTAAAAAAAAAAAGTAGTAGGGAGTTTTTTCCTAGGTTAGGCTAGTTAGTAGATAGCTGCATAGCTTCCTGAGATGTTAGGCACCTTCGTGGGCCATCCCTCAGTTGAAGCCGAGTGTCTGGGGGATTGGACACCCCTGCCTGAGTCTTGCCCGCAACGGTCCAGTGGCTTCGACAGCCAGGGGCTCCTGGTTCCCTCGACCACTGAGGAGGCTCCCCTAACTCCTTTCCTCAGGCCTCAGGAGTATCTGTTTAAAGTTTTCTTGAAAAAAAAAAAAAAGCGGATCCTCTCTAAGGTAGGCGGAGTCTGGTCTGGGGACGGGCCGTGACGTTTCGTCGACAGGCCAGTCGGAATGGGGAGATAGACCCCGCGGGTCTCGATGACGGGCCAGGGCTCCAGATAGGTCGGCGGGGGGGGGGGGGGGGGGGGAAGGCCTTCGCGTGCATGCTAGGCCGCATTTTTTTCGCGCTGGCATCTCTCCACAGAGCAGTTTTTGCGCCTGCAGGGAGTTTTGCTATTTTTAGCTCTTGCAACCGCGCAAAGGTTTCCCGACTTGATTTTTTCTTTTAGCTATCGACCGTGTACCTGCTCGGTCCAGATTATGACACCCCGACCCAAAATGGGGACCTGGCACGCGTGTGGCCCGCCAGGGCAGGCCCTAGATGCTAGTTCCCTCTGTTCTGCCTGTTCCACAGGGCAGGAGGGAACGTCCTCGGGGGAGACATCAGGCAGACAAGGGATCCGTTCCTCCGGGCTGCAGTCCTCCTCAGCGGGGGAGGGTAACTTGTGGCGGGTGTCACGGGAGGAAGATGCCCCTCCCATTCTATACCCGGTGGAGCAGATTTCCACCTTTGGGGATGACCCTGGGCTACGGGACCCTCCTGCTGAGGGGGGTGCCGACTCGGGGGAGTTCTGTCCTGAGTTTGTGCTGCTGCTGCACCAGGCGTTCCTGGCTAGGAAACAGGTGATCCTGAAGAGAGCAGCATGGCCAGATGTTTTGGTGGAGCCTCTACCTAAGCGGGTATCCACGGGGCCCCCGGTCCTCAAACAACCTTCAGGGGCTCGACGGGGAACATGTGTTGAGAATTGGTTTCCGGTCCCGCTCGGGGATCCCACAGGCTCCGGAGTCGATCAGGATCCGGGACTCACCCATGATATGGGTGATGGGAACCAGGACGACCCGGAACAGACGACCGCCCACCCTCGGAGGGTGATGATCCCACCGTGGTGCACTTTTTAAGCAGGAGAAGCTCCGGCCTCTCATTCCCCAGATCTTGGAGGTCCTGGGGATCAAGGTTTCACAGGAACAGTCTGACAGCTAAGGAGTTAACCCGGTCCTGGATGGGATTCGGGGACTGATGACTTCCTTTCCATTGCCAATGCCAAGACATTGTGCACTCCCGGCAAATAGGTGGCCCTGAGGTACATCAAGTGGGAGAGCGCTTCCACCCAAATCTGTAGATCGTTGTCTGCCAAGACAATGCCAATATCTGATTATAGTGTGACACACCCAGAGCATTCCCATAGGAATATCTATTATAGTGTGACACACCCAGAGCATTCCCATAGGGAGACCACATTATAGTGTGACACACCCAGAGCATTCCCATAGAAATATCTATTATAGTGTGACACACCCAGAGCATTCCCATAGGAATATCTATTATAGTGTGACACACCCAGAGCATTCCCATAGGGAGACCACATTATAGTGTGACACACCCAGTGCATTCCCATAGGAATACCACACTATAGTGTGACACACCCAGTGCATTCCCATAGGAATACCACACTATAGTGTGACACACCCAGAGCATTCCCATAGGAATACCACACTATAGTGTGCCACACCCAGTGCATTCCCATAGGAATACCACACTATAGTGTGACACACCCAGAGCATTCCCATAGGAATATCTATTATAGTGTGCCACACCCAGTGCATTCCCATAGAAATACCACACTATAGTGTGACACACCCAGAGCATTCCCATAGGAATATCTATTATAGTGTGCCACACCCAGTGCATTCCCATAGAAATATCTATTATAGTGTGACACACCCAGAGCATTCCCATAGGAATACCACATTATAGTGTGACACACCCAGAGCATTCCCATAGAAATATCTATTATAGTGTGACACACCCAGAGCATTCCCATAGGAATACCACATTATAGTGTGCCACACCCAGAGCATTCCCATAGAAATATCTATTATAGTGTGACACACCCAGAGCATTCCCATAGAAATATCTATTATAGTGTGCCACACCCAGTGCATTCCCATAGGAATACCACACTATAGTGTGACACACCCAGAGCATTCCCATAGGAATATCTATTATAGTGTGCCACACCCAGTGCATTCCCATAGGAATACCACACTATAGTGTGACACACCCAGAGCATTCCCATAGGAATATCTATTATAGTGTGACACACCCAGTGCATTCCCATAGAAATATCTATTATAGTGTGACACACCCAGAGCATTCCCATAGGAATACCACATTAGTGTGCCACACCCAGTGCATTCCCATAGAAATATCTATTATAGTGTGCCACACCCAGTGCATTCCCATAGAAATATCTATTATAGTGTGACACACCCAGAGCATTCCCATAGGAATACCACATTATAGTGTGCCACACCCAGTGCATTCCCATAGGAATATCTATTATAGTGTGCCACACCCAGTGCATTCCCATAGAAATATCTATTATAGTGTGACACACCCAGAGCATTCCCATAGAAATATCTATTATAGTGTGACACACCCAGAGCATTCCCATAGGAATACCACATTATAGTGTGCCACACCCAGTGCATTCCCATAGAAATATCTATTATAGTGTGCCACACCCAGTGCATTCCCATAGAAATATCTATTATAGTGTGACACACCCAGAGCATTCCCATAGAAATATCTATTATAGTGTGACACACCCAGAGCATTCCCGTAGGAATACCACATTATAGTGTGCCACACCCAGTGCATTCCCATAGGAATATCTATTATAGTTTGACACACCCAGAGCATTCCCATAGGAATACCACATTATAGTGTGCCACACCCAGTGCATTCCCATAGGAATATCTATTATAGTGTGACACACCCAGAGCATTCCCATAGGACTACCACATTATAGTTTGACACACCCAGAGCATTCCCATAGGAATACCACATTATAGTGTGACACACCCAGAGCATTCCCAGAGGAATACCACATTATAGTGTGCCACACCCAGAGCATTCCCATAGAAATATCTATTATAGTGTGACACACCCAGAGCATTCCCATAGGAATACCACATTATAGTGTGACACACCCACAGCATTCCCATAGGAATACCACATTATAGTTTGACACACCCAGAGCATTCCCATAGGAATACCACATTATAGTGTGCCACACCCAGAGCATTCCCATAGAAATATCTATTATAGTGTGACACACCCAGAGCATTCCCATAGGAATACCACATTATAGTTTGACACACCCAGTGCATTCCCATAGGAATACCACATTATAGTGTGCCACACCCAGAGCATTCCCATAGAAATATCTATTATAGTGTGACACACCCAGAGCATTCCCATAGAAATATCTATTATAGTGTGACACACCCAGAGCATTCCCATAGGAATACCACATTATAGTTTGACACACCCAGTGCATTCCCATAGAAATATCTATTATAGTGTGACACACCCAGAGCATTCCCATAGGAATATCAAACTATTGTGAGTCACTCCAAGAGCATTCCCATAGGAATACCACATTATAGTGTGACACACCCAGAGCATTCCCATAGGAATATCAAACTATTGTGAGTCACTCCAAGAGCATTCCCATAGGAATACCACATTATAGTGTGACACACCCAGAGCATTCCCATAGGAATATCAAACTATTGTGAGTCACTCCAAGAGCATTCCCATAGGAATACCACATTATAGTGTGCCACACCAAACCATTCCCATAGGAATATCACACTATAGTGAGTCACTCCAAGAGCATTCCCATAGGAATACCACATTATAGTGTGCCACACCAAACCATTCCCATAGGAATATCACACTATAGTGAGTCACTCCAAGAGCATTCCCATAGGAATACCACATTATAGTGTGCCACACCAAACCATTCCCATAGGAATATCAAACTATAATGAGTCACTCCAAGAGCATTCCCATAGGAATACCACATTATAGTGTGCCACACCAAACCATTCCCATAGGAATATCAAACTATAATGAGTCACTCCAAGAGCATTCCCATAGGAATACCACATTATAGTGTGCCACACCAAACCATTCCCATAGGAATATCAAACTATTGTGAGTCACTCCAAGAGCATTCCCATAGGAATACCACATTATAGTGTGCCACACCAAACCATTCCCATAGGAATATCAAACTATAATGAGTCACTCCAAGAGCATTCCCATAGGAATACCACATTATAGTGTGCCACACCAAACCATTCCCATAGGAATATCAAACTATAGTGAGTCACTCCAAGAGCATTCCCATAGGAATACCACATTATAGTGTGCCACACCAAAGTATTCCCATAGGAATATCAAACTATTGTGAGTCACTCCAAGAGCATTCCCATAGGAATACCACATTATAGTGTGCCACACCAAACCATTCCCATAGGAATATCAAACTATAATGAGTCACTCCAAGAGCATTCCCATAGGGATACCACATTATAGTGTGCCACACCTTGAGCATTCTATAGGAATATCAAACTATTGTGAGTCACTCCAAGAGCATTCCCATAGGAATACCGCACTATAGTGTGCCACACCAAACCATTCCCATAGGAATACCACACTATATGAGTCACTCCAAGAGCATTCCCATAGGAATACCACATTAGTGTGCCACACCCAGAGAATTCCCATAAGAATATCACACTATAGTGAGTCACTCCGAGCACTCCCACAGTAATACCACATTATAGTGTGCCACACCAGAGCTTTCCCATAGGAATATCACACTCTGGTGTGTCACACCCAGATTATTCCCATAGGAATACCACATTATAGTGTGGCACACCAAGAGCATTCCTATAGAAATACTGCACTATAGTGTGTCACACCCAGAGCATTCCCATAGGAATACTGCACTATAGTGTGCCACACCCAGAGCATTCCTATAGGAATATCACACTCTGGTGTGTCACACCCAGATTATTCCCATAGGAATACCACATTATAGTGTGGCACACCAAGAGCATTCCTATAGAAATACTGCACTATAGTGTGTCACACCCAGAGCATTCCCATAGGAATACTGCACTATAGTGTGCCACACCCAGACCATTCCCATAGGAATATCACATTATAGTGAGTCACACCCAGAGCATTCCTATAGAAATACTGCACTAAAGTGTATCACACCCAGAGCATTCCTATAGAAATAATGCACAATAGTGTGTCATACCCAGAGCATTCCTATAGAAATACTGCACTATAGTGTGCCACACCCAGAGCATTCCCATAGTAATACTGCACTATAGTGTGCCACACCCAGAGCATTCCCATAGTAATACCGCACTATAGAATGCTACAACCAGAGCTTTCCTATAGGAATACTGCACTACAGTATGCCACACCCAGAGCATTCCCATAGGAATACCGCACTATAGCGTTTCACACCCAGAGCATTCCTATAGGAATACTGCACTATAGTGTGCCACACCCAGAGCATTCCTATAGAAATACCGCACTATAGTGTGTCACACCCAGACCATTCCTATAGAAATACTGCACTATAGTGTATCACACCCAGAGCATTCCTATAGAAATACCCCACTATAACGTTCCACACCCAGAGCATTCCTATAGGAATACCGCACTATAGTGTTTCACACCCAGAGCATTCCTATAGAAATACCACACTATAGCATTTCACACCCAGAGCATCCCTATAAGAATACTATGCTACAGTGTATCATATCCAGAGCATTCCCATAGGAATACCGCACTATAGCGTTTCACACCCAGAGCATCCCTATAAGAATACTATGCTACAGTGTATCATATCCAGAGCATTCCCATAGGAATACCGCACTTTAGTGTGCCACACCAGAGCTTTCCCATAGGAATATCACACTCTGGTTTGTCACACCCAGAGCATTCCCACAGGAATACCGCACTATAGTGTGCCACACCAGAGCTTTCCCATAGGAATATCACACTCTGGTGTGTCACACCCAGAGCATTCCCATAGGAATACCACACTATAGTGTGCCACACCCAGAGCATTCCCATAGGGATACCACATTATAGTGTGGTACACCAAGAGCATTCCTATAGAAATACTGCACTATAGTGTGTCACACCCAGAGCATTCCCATAGGAATACCGCACTATAGTGTGCCACACCCAGACCATTCCCATAGGAATATCACATTATCCCAGGACAAGCAGGATGCTAGTCCTCACATATGGGTGACATCGGTAATGGAGCCCTATGTACGGAAAAAACTTCTTTAAAAGTTTCCATGAAACTTTTGAATGGCACCGGAGTGCCTACTGAGCATGCCCAGCATGCTATGATAAAATCCCTGCCACAGGGTCTCCCTTCAGTCTTTTTTTTCCGCGAAGCCGTTAGCATCGCGGGCTAAATTGGAGTCCTGAGGTGAATTTCACCTAGCAAAAAAATTCGTATTTTCGGAAAAAAAGTACTCTGTCCGCAAGGGTTTCCCTTCCTATAACTTTTTTCCGTTGTCGATTCCCGGCCGGGAACGATATTTTTCGGCTTATCGCCGTCGACGGCTGTCCGGCACCATGGCCTCGGGCTTCAAAAAGTGCCCAAACTGCGTGAGGACTATGTCGATTACCGACCCTCATTTCGAATGTGTTCTTTGCCTCGGCAAAGACCACAATATCCAAACATGTAAATCATGTGCGGAAATGACAGCAAAAGGTCGTCGTCTTCGGGCCGAAAAGATGGAGCAATTATTTAACATCCAATTGCTTCCACGGCCCTCGACCTCAGCACATTCTTCTCCATCCGCTTCCGTACGTCAACTAACCCTAAAGAAGAAACGTCCGGAGGCGGGAGATGCCTCAACGCCGTCCCCTTCGGTGTCTTCAAAAGCATCAACCTCGGGGAGCGAAAAACAGAAGGAAAAGCACCACCACCGGCATCGGAGACGCCAGGTAACGATGACCGAGAATCCATCGGAGGACACGGCCTCGCCGGCAAAGAAACCCCGGACGGGGACTGAAGCTCCGAGGCCTAGTGAAGGGCGATCCCCACCGATATCGGTGACGGGCTCCATACCTCCTCAGGGCTCTGAGGTTGTATTGGCATCGCCAACACCGCCTCCCTCCACAGCTGCTCTGTTATCACCAGCTGTGAGAGCGGAACTTGACGCCTTTATCCGTCAAGCGGTGCATCAGGCTCTAAGTGATGCGACAACTCCACCGATACCCGTTCCATCACCGACAGAGCCATCACCATCGATGCCGCAGACACAGACGAGGGCACGGGAACCGACATTGATGCCTACTCCGGTACCTCCACCGATGCCACAGGTACCTCCACCGATCCATCCACCGGTACCACCGGTACCTACACCGGTGCCCGCACCGTTATCTCCGATGCCAGCACCGGTGACCAAGGAGGATATATCCGGGTTACATCCAGTTTTTACCAAACTGGACACATTACTGGACATCCTCAATAAGAAGATTCCAATGGACCCGATTCTAGGCCCATCTGGAGTTCCAAGACCCCCAAGGCCTCGTTCTCCATTCTTACCATCTCGTCCTCATCACACACATGAGATTCCTATAGACACTAGCTCTGAATTTTCATCTGATGAAGAAATATTTTCAGAGCCTTCTCCGCCAGATGACCACAGGAAATCTCCTCCTGAGGACCTCTCTTTTACCAACTTTGTTAAAGAGATGGCTGACACCATTCCCTTTCCCATTCAAACGGAAATGGATGCACGTCAGAAGACCTTAGAAGTCCTCCAGTTTGTGGACCCTCCCAAGGAGATGTTAGCAGTCCCGTTTCATGAGGTGTTCCAGGAACTACAATATAGAATTTGGGAGCATCCAGGTTCAGTATCTGCAGTTAATAAAAGAGCAGAATCAACATATCTGGTGCAACCTATTCCAGGGTTCCAGAAAATACAGTTGCCCCACCAATCAGTGGTCGTGGAATCCGCTCAAAAGAAAGCAAAGCGGCAAAAATCTCACTCCTCTGTACCACCTGGGAAGGAGAGTAGGCTCTTGGATAACCTAGGAAGAAAAATCTTTCAAGGTTCAATGCTGGTCTCAAAAATTTCATCTTACCAACTGTACATTTATTTATTTATTTATTTGCGTTTTTTTCTATACCGGCATTCATGGTTAGAAACCACATCATGCCGGTTTACAGGTAACAAGGGGTGAGAACAGAAAACGGAACATAAACAAGTGCAGGGAGATCAAAAGTTACATTACAACAAGGGTCTTAAACTTGGAGGAGAGATAAGAATAAGAGAGCTGAACAGAAAGGATTACATTATTTACATTATATACATTATACTGTGGAGTCTCTTGTATAGTTTACTATCTCTTATAAATTGAACTTATACATGAACCAGTACCAAAGAAACCTTTGGAAGCAGGTTCAGGAACTCTCTCTCTCTCTCCCTGAACAATATCAGGAATCTTTACAAGACATAGTTCATAAGGGCCTGGACTCTGGGAAACACGAGGTTCGAGCAACCTACGATTGTTTTGAAACTGCTGCAAGGCTTTCAGCATCAGGTATTACAGCAAGAAGATGGGCATGGCTCAAAGCCTCAGATCTGCGCCCAGAGGTTCAAGAACATTTGGCAGATCTACCTTGCTCAGGGGACAATCTCTTTGGTGAGAAAATAAAAGAAGCTGTTGCAACCCTAAAGGACCACACTGAAACTTTGAAACAGTTGTCGTCCCAATCACAAGACACCCAGCCTTCTGCCAGGAAATTTCCAAGGCGTGACACTCGACAGCCTTATTATCGCCCACGTCGATATTACCCCCCATCAGGTAGGCCAAGAGCTAGCCGCCCAACACAACGCCAGCAGCCTAGACAAAGGCCTGCAAGGGCTCAACCACCTCCACAAACGGCAACCACTTCTGGTTTCTGAAAAGCCCCAGAGAGCAGCAGCCAGATCAACCCGTTCCCAGAAACACCAGTAGGAGGTCGCATACAGTACTTCCACAACAATTGGACCTCCATCACCACCGACCAGTGGGTGTTATCCATCACGACTCACGGTTACAGGCTGGATTTCTTAACTATCCCAATGGAAAATCCACCACTTCACTCTTGCACAATAAATCAACACTCCTTAATTCTTCAAACAGAATTATCCACCCTTCTGAGAGCCAGGGCCATAGAACCAGTTCCTGGACCTCAAAAGGGCAGAGGATTCTACTCCAGATATTTCCTCATTCCAAAGAAAACAGGAGGCCTTCGACCCATTCTAGACCTCAGAAATCTCAACAAATTTCTCAAAAAAGAAAAATTCAGAATGGTATCCCTAGGTACCATTCTGCCTCTTCTTCAAAGGGGAGATTGGCTCTGCTCTCTGGATCTTCAAGATGCATACGCTCACATTCCCATTTTTCCTCCTCATCGCCAGTACCTGCGTTTTCGGGTACTGGATCAGCATTTTCAATACAGAGTGCTGCCATTCGGCCTTGCGTGAGCACCACGAGTATTCACAAAGTGCATGGCTGCAGCAGTGGCACACCTACACAAACAAAGAGTGCACGTGTTCCCTTATCTGGATGATTGGCTCATCAAAAGTCAGTCAAAAGAAGGAGCTCTCACTTCTCTCAAGCTCACCATCCAAGTGCTTCACTCCTTGGGATTTCTCATCAACTACCAGAAATCCCATCTGTCACCAACTCATCTGATACAGTTCATAGGTGCAGAACTAAACACTACAATAGCAACAGCTTTTCTTCCAAGAGACCGTGCTCAAACACTTGTGCTGTTGACTCACAATCTTTGCAACCAATTCCAGGTAACAGCTCACCAGTGCCTCATTCTTCTAGGGCACATGGCTTCCACGGTTCATGTAACTCCCATGGCCAGATTGACCATGCGACTTCTACAATGGACACTCAAAGCACAGTGGATACAAGCCACTCAACCAATGTCCACTCCTATTCACATCACACCAGAGCTCAAATCTGCGCTCCTCTGGTGGACATCAATGAACAACCTGCTCAAAGGCCTACCTTTCCAGCAACCAGTTCCACAAGTGACTTTGACTACAGATGCATCCACCTTAGGGTGGGGAGCACACATTGGTCATCTAAAGACACAGGGCAAGTGGACAAAGCTCGAAGCCTCTTTTCAAATAAACTTCCTGGAGCTTCGAGCTATACGCTATGCGCTGCATGCGTTCAAGGACTGCCTATCACACAAGACTGTTCTGATCCAAACGGACAACACAGTAGCCATGTGGTACATCAACAAACAAGGGGGGACAGGTTCCTACCTCCTTTGTCAAGAAGCAGCACAGATTTGGGACTGGGCCCTGACACACTCAATTCTTCTACGGGCCACTTACCTAGCAGGCATCCACAACATAGTAGCAGATCGCCTCAGTCGTCAGTTCCAACCGCACGAATGGTCCTTGGATCCAGCAATAGCATCCAAGATCTTCCAACGCTGGGGTCAACCGACGATAGATCTCTTTGCATCCCACTTGAACTACAAAGTGAACAATTACTGCTCTCTCCTCTGGCAGTCCAACAGCCTACCAAGGGACGCCTTTGCTCGCCATTGGAATTCAGGCCTGTTATACGCGTATCCTCCGATACCACTCATAACCAAGACTCTAGTGAAACTACAACAGGACAAGGGGACAATGATACTCATAGCCCCATATTGGCCTCGACAAGTATGGTTTCCCACACTGCTAGATCTCTCAGTCAGGGATCCAATTCGCCTGGGAGTAGCTCCCAATCTCATAACTCAGGAACAGGGTCAGTTGTGCCATCCCTGTCCCTGACAGCATGGATGTTGAAAGCTTGATCTTACAGCCTCTCAACCTTCCATCCGCTATATCTCAAGTGCTTATAGCTGCACGTAAACCTTCCACTAGAAAGAATTATTCCTACAAATGGAAACGGTTTACACTGTGGTGCACTCAGAAAGATTTAGATCCTTTCACTTGCCCCACTACCTCACTGGTAGATTACCTTTACAATCTTTCAGACTCTGGTCTTAAGACATCATCTATAAGGGTACACTTAAGTGCTATCTCAGCTTACCATAATAAACTGGAAGATGCTCCTATCTCCACACAGCCTCTCGTCAGTAAATTCATGAGAGGCCTAACTCACATAAAACCTCCAGTTCATTCCCCAAGCATACAATGGGACCTGAACGTAGTCTTAACTAAGCTTATGCGTTCTCCTTTTGAACCCATAAATACTTGTGACCTTAAATACCTAACTTGGAAAACGGTATTTCTCATAGCCATTACATCAGCTAGAAGGGTCAGTGAATTACAAGCGCTAGTCACATATGAACCTTTTACAAAGTTCCTCCATGACAGGGTAGTCCTCCGGACACATCCAAAATTCCTTCCCAAAGTTGTCACGGAATTTCACTTGAACCAATCAATAGTTTTACCAACATTCTTTCCTAGGCCTCACTCTCACCAGGGAGAAAGAGCCTTACACACTTTGGACTGTAAGCGTGCGTTGTCCTTCTATTTAAACCGCACTACAGCCCAAAGAAAATCCAGTCAGCTGTTTGTATCCTATGATCCAAACAAACCAGGTAAAGCAGTGGGTAAGCATACTCTGTCAAACTGGCTAGCAGATTGCATACAATTTTGTTATGAAAAAGCAGGCCTTACTCTTCAAGGGCGAGTAAAAGCACACTCAGTAAGAGCGATGTCAACTTCAGTAGCACACCTTCGCTCTGTGCCTATTCTGGACATTTGTAAAGCAGCAACATGGAGTTCTCTTCACACCTTTGCAACTCACTACTGTTTAGACAAAGAAGGAAGACAAGATTCAGCCTATGGACAATCTGTCTTAAAGAACTTGTTTCCAGTATAATCCCAACTCCTTCCACATCCAACCTGCTATGATTTCGGCTGATTCATTTCATCAACAATACTTCACGGTTGCTTCACTACAAAATGACTCAGCCTCTAGCTTGCTAATCACCCATATGTGAGGACTAGCATCCTGCTTGTCCTGGGATAAAGCAAAATTGCTTACCTTGTAATAGGTGTTATCCCAGGACAGCAGGATGTAGTCCTCACGAAACCCACCCGCCACCCCGCGGAGTTGGGTCCGTTACGTTTTATTATTTTATTTTTGGCTAACGCAAATTGCTACAAAACAAGACTGAAGGGAGACCCCTGTGGCAGGGAATATCATGGCATGCTGAGCATGCTCAGTAGGCACTCCGGTGCCATTCAAAAGTTTCATGGAAACTTTTAAAGAAGTTTTTCTGTACATAGGGCTCCATTACTGATGTCACCCATATGTGAGGACTACATCCTGCTGTCCTGGAATAACACCTATTACAAGGTAAGCAATTTTGCTTTATAGTGAGTCACTCCAAGAGCATTCCCATAGGGATACCACATTATAGTGTGTCACACCCAGAGCATTCCTATAGAAATACTGCACTAAAGTGTATCACACCCAGAGCATTCCTATAGAAATAATGCACTAAGGTGTGTCATACCCAGAGCATTCCTATAGAAATACTGCACTATAGTGTGCCACACCCAGAGCATTCCCATAGTAATACCGCACTATAGAATGCTACAACCAGAGCTTTCCTATAGGAATACTGCACTACAGTATGCCACACCCAGAGCATTCCCATAGGAATACTGCACTATAGCGTTTCACACCCAGAGCATTCCTATAGGAATACTGCACTATAGTGTGCCACACCCAGAGCATTCCCATAGTAATACCGCACTATAGAATGCTACAACCAGAGCTTTCCTATAGGAATACTGCACTACAGTATGCCACACCCAGAGCATTCCCATAGGAATACCGCACTATAGCGTTTCACACCCAGAGCATTCCTATAGGAATACTGCACTATAGTGTGCCACACCCAGAGCATTCCTATAAAAATACCGCACTATAGTGTGTCACACCCAGACCATTCCTATAGGAATTCTGCACTATAGTGTATCACACCCAGAGCATTCCCATAGTAATACCGCACTATAGAATGCTACAACCAGAGCTTTCCTATAGGAATACTGCACTACAGTATGCCACACCCAGAGCATTCCCATAGGAATACCGCACTATAGCGTTTCACACCCAGAGCATTCCTATAGAAATACCGCACTATAGTGTGTCACACCCAGACCATTCCTATAGAAATACTGCACTATAGTGTATCACACCCAGAGCATTCCTATAGAAATACCGCACTATAGTGTTTCACACCCAGAGCATTCCTATAGGAATACCGCACTATAGTGTTTCACACCCAGAGCATTCCTATAGAAATACCGCACTACAGCGTTTCACACCCAGAGCATCCCTATAAGAATACTATGCTACAGTGTATCATATCCAGAGCATTCCCATAGGAATACCACACTATAGCGTTTCACACCCAGAGCATCCCTATAAGAATACTATGCTACAGTGTATCATATCCAGAGCATTCCCATAGGAATACCGCACTATAGCGTTTCACACCCAGAGCATCCCTATAAGAATACTATGCTACAGTGTATCATATCCAGAGCAAAACTTCTTGATGTCACACTGTTTTACCTGGCATGTTATTTTTTTCAGGTTTTCTGTAATTGATAATAGAATTGCTTGAGCCTGACGTCACACTGTAAGGCTTGGTGCCTATTGCCTGCCAGAGAGTGCGCCCTGTACTTTCCGTGCCATGAGCTCTTCTGTTTCTTTACTTCCTCTGACTTCCACCAGGTGACATTGGGGGACAGATGGGGCTGTTTATCGGAGCCAGTGTCCTGACTGTCCTGGAGATCCTGGACTACCTCTACGAGGTAAGAGCCAGAATGAAATCCATAGCCATCTGCAATGTAGGCTGCCAAAGTGTCCTGAACATGCAGCGGCAGGAAGAGTACAGGCTGCATAGTAAAGCTTCCCTGCTCCCTATCCTACAAATCTCTTCTTGGAGTTCATTGATTTATTTCTGCACCATTTATTCTTGCCTTTAGACGTTTTAAAAATGTTAGCTGTATGGTTTTTATTCACTCCTATTTATTTTTCTAGAAATATTTATATTCTGCATCTTCCCAATGTTAGTTCAGTGCAGATGACAAGAAAATGTTGATAATAAATAAAACCTAGTAAGTAGACAATATAAACAAAGACATAAAAACAACTTAAAGAGGAAAAAGAAATTCAATTATTTATGGGCTTCCTTAAAATAAAAAGCTGAAGCTTTGCTATCTTGCTCTGCCCGCAGTGCCACTGCCAGGGAACTCCACTCATGTCCATGTCACTTGCAGTGAAGGAACATGGCATGCACAGGTCTAAGTTGCATGTAAAAATGTGGGTGCACCATTTTATAGGCAGCCAGTGAGAGCTGCACAAAATTGGAGTGATGTGCTCCAAAAAGTTAAGTCTGAAAAGTAGACTTGTGGCTGCATTTTTTAATGAATTGCAATGCTGGTATCTGGGCTTTAGGCAGACCCATCTACAGAGCATTACAATAATCTAACTGGCCAAATCACATGGCCAGTGACTCATTGGTCTAGGGGTATGATTCCTGCTTTCAGTGTGAGTGATCATAAGAACATAAGAAATTGCCATGCTGGGTCAGACCAAGTGTCCATCAAGCCCAGCATCCTGTTTCCAACAGAGGCCAAACCAGGCCACAAGAACCTGGCAATTACCCAAACACCTAGAAGATCCCATGCTACTGATGCAATTAATAGCAGTGGCTATTCCCTAAGTAAAGTTGATTAATAGCAGTTAATGGACTTCACTTCCAAGAACTTATCCAAGCCTTTTTTGAACCCAGCTACACTAACTGCACTGACCACATCCTCTGGCAACAAATTCCAGAGCTTTATTGTGCGTTGAGTGAAAAAGAATTTTCTCCGATTAGTCTTAAATGTGCTACTTGCTAACTTCATGGAATGCCCCCTAGTCCTTCTATTATTCAAAAGTATAAATAACCGAGTCACATCTACTTGTTCAAGACCTCTCATGATCTTAAACACCTCTATCATATCCCCCCTCAGCCGTCTCTTCTCCAAGCTGAAAAGTCCTAACCTCTTCAGCCTTTCCTCATAGGGGAGCTGTTCCATTCCCCTTTATCATTTTGGTTGCCCTTCTCTGTACCTTCTCCATTGCAGATGAAGTAGACTTGTGGCCACATTTTTTAATGAATTGCAATGCTGGTATCTGGGCTTTAGGCAGACCCATCTACAGAGCATTACACTAATCTAACTGGCCAAGTCACACGGCCAGTGACTCATTGGTCTAGGGGTATGATTCCTGCTTTCAGTGCAAGAGATCCTGGGTTCAGATCCTGGATGAAGTAGACTTGTGGCTGCATTTTTTAATGAATTGCAATGCTGGTATCTGGGCTTTAGGCAGACCCATCTACAGAGCATTACACTAATCTAACTAGGGGTATGATTCTTATTTTCAATGTGAGAGGTCCTGGGTTCAGATCCCCCCTGAGCCCTTTACTTTAAGTAGTGCCTCAGATCTCCCACCTGGGAAAGGGAGTAGTAGATCAGGTACTAGTCAAGCTTTTGGGTAATTGCCAGGTTCTTGTGGCCTGGATTGGCCTCTGTTGGAAACAGGATGCTGGGCTTGATGGACCCTTGGTCTGACCCAGCATGGCAATTTCTTATGTTCTTATGGCTTGCAAAACTGAACGAAATAACTCCTGTGATAAAAAAAATACTTGAGGCTTCTCAATAATTTCAACTTATAGAAAATGGTTTTTATAAAATACTTAATTCCCACTTCATAGGCAAGTGGGAATCTAATCTCTTCCCTAAATTTCTAGCCTCAAAAACCATTGGCAGAACTGAATTATGAGATTTCATGCTACAAGGACTTGAAGACAGTAAAAACAATAATTGTATCCTTTTCAAAATAAACCAGAGTCAGTTTGAAAGAATATTAGGAAATATGTATTCCATTTTACAGATCATTCTTCAGATTATCTTAAGAGCAACCCAGTGATATCCAAACCATTTGTTGCAGACATGGACCCTTGGGCTGAAGGGGAGTTATTTTGTGTTTTATTTATTTATTTATTTATTTTATTTTCTCTTTTTTTCTATAACACCTATCATCAATCTAGGCAGTTTACAAATTTTACATACATAAAATTTTAAAATAAATAAAATACAATACCAATACAAAATAGTATAAAACATACAACATGAATAAGTGACTGTTGACCTTGCAGCCTGCAAGGAGAAGCCCTACAGGTCCCAACCATCAGCAGCCAGAGCTGGCTGAAGCAGAAGCCCAACAAGAACTTCACCAATACCAGCCCTTGTTCTCCTTAGGTTGAGCCCTTGCGTGCCGGGGCCGGCTGGACTCAGCAATGTTCTTTGTAAAAAAACCCTGATCTGACTTCCCAGACCAGGGCTATCTTTTCGTTCCATGTAAACCGGACTGATTTGTATTGTATACAGGAATTCCGGTATATAAAAATAAAAAAATAAAATAAAATAAATAGGCACGGGCTTCTGTAGAGGTGAAGATCCGTTGCTGCCCAGCACAGTAAGAGAAGATGAGAATATCATCGAGGTACACGACAACACAGTCGTAAAGGAGGTCTCTAAATATTTCATTCATCATTTATTTTCTGAAATACAGCGGGGGCATTACATAACCCAAAGGGCATCATCAGATACTCATAGTGCCCATCCCACATATTGAATGCTGTCTTTCAGTGGCGTAGCCAGAATTGATTTTTTGGGTGGGCCCAAGGTTAACATGGTGGGCTGTAGGCAAGCAGGTCTACTAGTTGTTTTCTTACTGATAAATAATGCCATATACTGCACCCTAGAATGGCTTTCTAAGTAATTTGCAACAGCCATTATGCATCATGTATGAAACTTTAAAATAATTTACTTCAATTATTTCAAGAATTAAAAATTCCTTATTAATCAGAATTTATTTTATATTTATTGCAGTTTATAAATGCACAAGTATAGAAAACAATCAGATCCAATCATGTAATAAAACAAAAATTAATGTATTCTTTCATGAACCATCTTTGCAGAAAACCAGAAATCTTCATAAATACAATAAAATATAATTAATCATAAGAACAGGTGCAGTGCAGAGCTAGGGCAATTCACATTACAACTAATATGAAAAAAAAAAATTTCAAATTCTGGTGTCACCTCAGCAAAAAATAACCCTCCACTGCTATTTTGTGAAGTAACACAAACTCTTGCAAAGAAAGAGGCATCTAAAACCTTGCCATACAGTCACAGCACTGACTCTCAGGATTCAAATAACAGCAACCTTATGAAAAAGCAGCAATGCAAATACTACACCAGGCCCTAGAACAGTAATACATCACCTACTAGACTAACAGAACAAGCTGGACTACTACTACAGAGAAACTATATGCTAGAAATACTGCATTTCTGTCACACACAGGCAAAACTGAGACCGACCCTTACCTAATATAGAAATAAGAGACTATAAATTAGAAACAGAAACATGCAGATAAAACCAAAATAGAAAGCCTGAGAAACTAACATTTCTGAACAGTGGAATACTTAAGAAAGAGCAAAATACAAAAATAAAAGAAATGCATATTCCCAAAGATGACATATTTAAATTGCTCGTAATAATAAGGCTAAAGTACCATAGATTATCAACAAATCACCGTGAATTACATTTTTTTGTATCATTAAGTAGACCTCATACATAGGCGTAGATGTGAATGCTATTCAGCATAACTTTTTACACCAGTAGTATAATCATGGGTCAGAAATGAATTTTATATGCTTAATGAATCCAAAGTGAAAAGAATTCAAAGTTGATGTAGCATGACACTTCTCATTGTATTCATTGTTGCAGAATTTCTTAACGCATCATAGGATTGACAACATTCAATTTCTTAAGATAATGTAGGAATGTGAGGAAACGCATTACTTCCATGTTGGTGAAAATGCCGCGAAAATCATCTCACATACATTCGGCCCCTTGATGAATGCAGATGCCAAAACACGGCCCGTGTCGGGCTAGTACACCTCGAGCCTTGTAACATCCTTAACTCTCAGGCATTTCTTCACATGCAAAAAAAGCTAAGTAGCTACATTATCTTAAGAAATTGAATGTTGTCACCATGCCCCCGGGCCCGCCCCCGAAACGCCGCGCCGATTGGCCCCGCCCCCGACACGCCCCCCTCGAAAAACCCCGGGACTTACGCGAGTCCCGGGGCTCTGCGCGCGCCGGCAGGCCTATGGAAAATAGGCGCGCAAGGCCCTGCTCGCGTAAATCCGGGCGGATTTACGCGAGCAGGGCTTTTAAAATCCGCCCCTAAGCATATAAAATTCTTTACTGACCCACGATTATACTACTGGTGTAAAACGTTAGGCTGAATAGCATTCACATCTACGCCTATGTATGAGGTCTACTTAATGATACAAAAAAACATAATTCACGGTGATTTGTGGTACTTTAGCCTTCTTATTATTACAATTTTATACACTCCTACCTGTCCATAAATTTTGAGAGAGCGATTGTGTTGCTTATATTTAAATTGCTAACATCTCAAAATATTTTTTTTTTTTTACCTTTGTTGTCTGATCTTTGTATTTTTCTAATCAGTTGGTCCTGGTCTCTTTTTCCCATTTTTTCCCTTGTTGCTCATTTCCTAATTCCTTTTCAGTGTCTTTCTTCTATTACTGTCTTCTTCCCTTCCACACACACACACACTTTCTCTCACATACTCCCTCAAACACTCAAGCTCTCACTCTCATATTCTCTCCCCCTCCACACACACAAGCTCACATTCTCTGCAGACACACATACAAGCTCTCACTTTCTCACTCCTCTCCAGGCTTACATTCTTATGCACACACAGACGCACATCCAGGCACCCATTCTCACCCACACACATAAACCCAGACTCTCATTCTCACCCACAAACCCATGCTCCCAGTCTCACCCACATATACACATATTCAAGCTCCCATTCTCACCCATACATACACACATTTAAGGTCCCATTCTCACCCACACATACACATATTCAAGCACCCATTCTTACCCACATATTTAAGCGTCCATTCTCACCCACACACACAAACCCAGACTCCCATTCTCACCCATATATACACACATTCAAGCTCCCATTCTCACCCACATATTCAAGCTCCCATTCTCACCCTCACACAAACCCAGGCTCCCATTCTCACCCATATATACACACATTCAAGCTCCCATTCTCACCCACACACAAACCCAGGCTCCCATTTTCACCCACATATTCAAGTTTCCATTCTCACCCACACATTCAAGATTCCAATCTCACTCCCACACACATCCAGGCTCCAATTTTCACCTACACACACACACTCAGGCTCCCATTCTCACCCACACATACACATTCAAGCGCGTGCACAGCTTCCGCTTCCACCCCCCAAAGCAGGAAGATCATTTGGCCTCTCCTGCTGCCACCGGCCTCCTGCTATCTTAGGGCCGTACGGCCCACCAATCTTCCTGCTTGGGGGGGGGGGGCGAGGGGGAGGAAGTGGAAATTGTGCGCTGTGCTTCCGCTCCCCCCGCTCCAAACAGGAAGATCGGTCGGCCGTACAGCCGCAGCACTGCTTCCCCATGTGTGCCGGGATGGCGCGCCAGGCATGGGTCCTCCTGTTCGCTGTCGCGGGGATGGGATCCCGCAACAGCCTTGCAGTTCTAGTGCCAGTTGGGTGGGCCTGGGTCTAAATTGGGTGGGCAGCTGCCCACCCAGGCCCACCCGTGGCTACGCCACTGCTGTCTTACATTCATCGATTCAAAAAGACCTGTTATATGGATGTCGAAGATGATGGAAAATCTGAGTGTACCTTCATATGATGCTGTACTTGGTACGGCTATCGTGAATATAAGCCTATGCAAAGGCTTTAAAAATCATTAGGTACCCCAGTGTTAGATGAAAACTCTTAAAGTGTTCACTGTCCACTTTGGAATTATTGCTTTGATGATCACGTAAATGCCGCTATAATGATCACTTATCTTTAACTTATAGTCGGTCTTGCTTCAGCCGATATCCAGATGTTTCGGAGGCTGGCTCCTTCTTCAAGGGCTGGTTGTTCACAAGAGAGACCCGTGGAACATTAGTTGTTGTAGCAGTGATGATTCATCAATTGTGGACTTGTTCAATTATGTGGTGGTCCGTGAAGCTCCGTGAGAGGCTGATGGCTCCTGCGGCTCCTTTAAGGAGCCCACATACCCAGACTTCTCACTTCCATGCTTTTTCTCTCTCTCTCACACACACACACACACACATCCATCAGTCACCTCCCTGACTAATGTCTCACACTCTCACATACACATCAGTCATCTCCCTGAGCAATCACTTTCATTGTCTCTCACATACACACACATCAGCTCTGACCAGTCAATCACACACAGGCTGGCTGGCTGCTTCTCTCTCTTTCTCTCACTCACTTCCTCCCCCCCCGGGAGTACAAATGGGACCTGCAGCAGCCCCCGCAGGCCAAGAAAGAGGAATCCCATCGGCCGCGAGAGGCTTTCTCGATTACCGGGTGCTTCTATTGCTCGGGGGCCGATGCTGCAGCCGCCGCTGCTACTTTATCACGCGGCACGGCTCTTTCTCCTTCCCGCGCACTGCTCTGTGTATCACTTCCTGTTCCGGGTCACGGGAGGGGGGGAGCAGGCGCGGGAAGAAGAAAAGGCCAGCCGCGGGTACCACAGCTTTTTCTAGCACCGCTGCCATTCCCACTGGGCTGGAACGTGCTGACAGCCCGGCGGAAACGGCAGCGGGAGAGACCGGGAGCGCGCGACACACCTGCCAGTGCTTGGCGGCGCCGCGGACCGGCAAAAAACTCCCACGGCCCGGTCCCAGTCCGCGGACCGGTTGTTGGGGACCCCTGGCATAGAGTATCAGGTACCACGTGTCCTGTGTCCAAATCAGACAACCTATGTCTAAGATTCCCTGGTCCCGCCTCCCATATTTATTTATTTATTTATTTAAAATATTTCTATACCGGACTTCATGAATGGGATTCATATCAGGCCGGTTTACATGGAACAAGGGATAAACCAAAGTAACCAAAAATAAGAAAGGTCGAATCTAGCAAAGTTACAATATAACAGGGGAATTAAACTTGGGAGCTAGAGTAGCTAGGAATAAGAGAGATAGGAAAAAAGAGAGAAAGGAATTAACTACATATAAATCATATAAGATGGTTATGAAATTAGTAAACATTCAGTTCCTTGATCTGAGTCTGACGAGTTAATTTGAGTTAGGGGAAGGCTTGGAGGAAAAGCCACCTCTTAAGTTTCCTTCGGAAGGTGAGGAGGCAGGGTTCCAGTCTTAGATCAGTCGGTAGCTTGTTCCAGAGGACAATTAGGATCCAATTAGGCCTAGCAGATACCCACATATATAAATCAAAAAAAGAAAGGCAATATAGTCTCCTCCAGTGCCGTAACTGTTATATATAAAAAAAAAACCCAACTTAAAACTATTGGGGAAAAATAAGCACTTTCATTTAATCAATAAATCATTCCAACAAAACAATGTTTCTTAAAATTATTAATATTTTTATTGAAAATTTAATAAAATTATTAATTTCAGTGCTTTATGAAGTAAATCTGTGTTGTATCATTAATAATATAATTTATATTGAATAAACATGATCACTGAATCTAATTTCAAGTCCATATAAACATAACCCTCATCCCTATCCTGCTTCTTACCTCAATCTGCCCCTAAATGGACTTTACAATACCTAAATATTTTAATGTTGCGGTTGGTCTTTTATACTGGAAACACCACTATAAATATAGCATAATACATCTTAAACTGTTCAGATCACATTGCTGTCTTCTTTAAATAAAAGTGCGTTCCATTCAAATGGTTTTGTCTTCTATCCCAACAAGGACCTCGTTTCGCCAACCTGGCTTCCTCAGGGGAATGTATTCGATGAGACCAAACATCAACAGAGAATAATCACTTCCACTTCTTGTTTCTGAACATCAAGGAGTGGATCAGAAAACAGCACACTCTATTCACTCCGGCTCAATAGCTCATATAATTTAATCTGAAAAAAACTCTCCCGAATGCAAGTGTGCACCTTTCTGTAAAGTTAGAAGCCCACCTCCACGTATATCGACTGTGTATTATTTTTCCAAATCGCCGAACCCCTTAAATCACTCCTTATTAGAGATGTGAATCGTGTCCTCGATCGTCTTAACGATCGATTTTGGCTGGGAGGGGGAGGGAATCGTATTGTTGCCGTTTGGGTGTGTAAAGTATCGTGAAAATCGTTAAAATCGTGAGCCGGCACACTAAAACCCCCTAAAACCCACCCCCGACCCTTTAAATTAAATCCCCCACCCTCCCGAACCCCCCCCCCCAAATGCCTTAAATTACCTGGGGGTCCAGCGGCACACTAAAACACGGCACACTAAAACCCCCTAAAACCCACCCCGACCCTTTAAATTAAATCCCCCCCCAAATGCCTTAAATTACCTGGGGGTCCGTAGCCTTAAATTACCTCCGTAGTGGCGGTCCGTAGCTAAATCGGGGGAAGGGGGAGAGCAGGAAAAGCGGCACACTAAATCGTGTAGTCTTCAGCCGGCGCCATTTTGCAAAATGGCCGCCGCAAAATGGCGGCGGCCATAGACCAAAACGATTCGACGCAGGAGGTTGTTCCGGACCCCCGCTGAACTTTTGGCAAGTCTTGTGGGGGTCAGGAGGCCCCCCCAAGCTGGCCAAAAGTTCCTGGGGGTCCAGCGGGGGTCCGGGAGCGATTTCCTGCCGCGAATCGTTTTCCGTACGGAAAATGGCGCCGGCAGGAGATTGACATCCCTACTCCTTATTCCAAATTGCAATATCCAAACTTTAAAAAGGAATCACATATCAACCGCTCAGCTGAAGCTTCAGTATTGCATTACATTATATTATTAATGATACAACACAGATTTACTTCATAAAGCACTGATAAATTAATAATTTTATTAAATTTTCAATAAAAATATTAATAATTTTAAGAAACATTGTTTTGTTGGAATGATTTATTGATTACCGTATTTCCACGCATATAACCCGCGGGTAATGTGCGTTTTTACCTACCCCGCATGCCCCCCGCGGGGTATAAACGTGGGCGGGTTATCCAGAAAAAATTTTACAACCAATAAAGTTTCCCGACTCTGAATAGGCTGCAGCTGAGAGGAGTCCGTCCTATCCCTGCGCCCGGCCGCTTCCTGATTGGTCGCGTGTTAAATCTAGGCCGCAGGCGGGTGGGCGCTTGTTCCAGGCGGCGGGGGCGGGTGGACGCGCGTTAGTTCGAGACGGCCGGCGGGTGGTCGCGTGTTAAATCTAGGCCGGGTCGCACAGGCGCGCATTCATTCACTGCCGGTGGGGGCAGCCCCCACCGGCAGTGAATGAATGCGCGCCGAAAGCAGCTTGTTCCAGGCGGCGGTGGCGGGTGGACGCGCGTTAGTTCGAGGCGGGTGGTCGCGTGTTAAATCTAGGCCGGGTCGCTCAAGGCAATCTAGGCCGGGTCGCTCAAGGCAGTCACATGCCGTGACGTCACGGCATGTGACTGCCTTGAGCATCGAATCGCAGGGGTCGCATTCATTCACTGCCGGTGGGGGCTGGGGCAGCCCCCACCGGCAGTGAATGAATTCATTCATCCAGGCGGAGGAGCCGGCTGCTTTCAGCTGCCGCTGCCGGCTGCTTTCGGCGCTCAAGGCAGTAGCGGCGAAAGCAGCCGGCTCCTCCGCCTGGATGAATGAATGCGACCCCTGCGATTCGATGCTCAAGGCAGTCACATGCCGTGACGTCACGGCATGTGACTGCCTTGAGCGACCCGGCCTAGATTGCCTTGAGCGACCCGGCCTAGATTTAACACGCGACCACCCGCCTCGAACTAACGCGCGTCCACCCGCCACCGCCGCCTGGAACAAGCTGCTTTCGGCGCGCATTCATTCACTGCCGGTGGGGGCTGTCCCCACCGGCAGTGAATGAATGCGCGCCTGTGCGACCCGGCCTAGATTTAACACGCGACCACCCGCCGGCCGTCTCGAACTAACGCGCGTCCACCCGCCCCCGCCGCCGCCGCCTGGAACAAGCGCCCACCCGCCCGCGGCCTAGATTTAACACGCGACCACCCGGCTCCCGCCGCCCGCCTGGACCCACGCGGCCCTCCGACAGGTATTTAAAATTTTATTTTTTTTTTGAATTGCGGGTTATATGAGGAGGCGGGGTATATTAAAACTTTTTTTCATAAATCTTGAAAACCTGCGGGTTATGTGTGTGGGCGGGTTATATACGTGGGCGGGTTATTGTCGTGGAAATACGGTAAATGAAAGTGCTGTAGTTTTAAGTTGGGGGTTTTATATATATATATATATATATATATATATATATATATATCCCTCTTGAACCATGAATTATCACTAAAACCGTAACAGACACAATAAGAAAAAGAAGATCCAGAGAAAAAACCAGATACTCAAAGAATAAGGAATTCAAGGAAACATTTGCTCCACACTAAGACATATCACACTCTAAATAGGCAAGCAGTGAGATATTGTATTTGAGTAGTGTGATCAAAGCAGCTTTCATAGTCAGAGGTAAAGAAAGACATATTACATAATCATTTAGCTGATTCAGCAATGAAATGCATATAAGTATTAGAAGTTCTAAAACTGGAAGATGCTATAAAATGTGGAATGTAAAAACTAATAAAAATGGCATCACTTCAAACAATGTCATTGACTTAAAAACCTAAGAATGGTAGTTGCAGATAGGTACATAACCAGATATTAACTAGGAATATCATAAAGAATAATTTTAGTGGCAATCAATTATCACATGTCAGAAGCTTCAAAGAACAAAAGAAACCAGATTCTAGGTAAAGCCACTCCCATAGAACAAGAACAAAGATCAGGTATAAATTGTAAGCATGTCAGTCCATATAGTGCGTGATAACTTCTGTGGCAAAGGATAATTTCTGCAATCAGTTCATATACAGTTCTCTCAGTAGGGTTCAGTGCTGACATTGGAATAGATCTTTCAACTCCTTATTAGATTAGATGCATATTTATGAATTAGAGCCTAGATAAGAGTACAACAAATCAAATTAATCAATAAGAAAATTCCATCATTTCATGGACTCCCTGCATCTATTAATCCCTATATCTGCATAATATGCCCACATTATTTCAAAGCAGCATGCAATAGTCCAAACCACAAACAAATTAAATACCCAGACATTACAAAAAAACATATTTCACTGAACCGGTTACATGAATTCATGCATTCATTCATTCTTCATTCTCAACATCACACAAGTAACACATAACAGACAATAGCGACAAACACTTGAGCTCCAAATTAAAATAAAAATTAAGAAAAAGTACTTTAAAAAGATTAAAAATAATTGAATCGATTCAAAAATAAAAGAAAAAAACCAAAAATCAGAATTAGAATAGATCTATTTAAAAAAAATGAAGAGGAATCAAACTGGAAAAAACTATAATCGTCATCTACCATGGGACAGAGAAAGATGTGCTGTGTTTCTTCTTAGCCTGGAAAGAAATCTAGCATATGACAATTAATTATAATGATTAAAATTACATTTAAAAGTGACATTACAGTTTCCTTAAAACTTAGCAGTCTGAGAAACCTTAATTCCTATTATTCCTATTACAGAATCTATTTCAAAAGCACTTTCCCACTGGAATAACTGCCTTATTTCTATCACTAACCTCCTCAATAGATTAAATCTGGTCTTTAACTCTTCAAAGACGGAGCTCCTCCTCATTTCAGCAAATGAAGAAAATATTCCCATACCATTCCCTCACAACACATTCATCATTCAAAAGCAGGTGAGAGATCTAGGAGTAATTCTCGATAACAGACTAAACCTTAAGAAAATGGTTAATACTACATCCAAAGACTGTTTTTACAGACTCCAGGTTCTGAAACGACTCAAGCCACTTCTTTTTTTCAAAGATTTCAGAACAGTACTCCAGGCGTTGTTATTTTCCAAGATTGACTATTGCAGTGCCCTACTCCTTGGCCTACCCAAATCGACCATTAAACCGCTTCAGATGATTCAAAATGCTGCAGCGAGATTACTGACTAACACCAGCCGCGGAGATCACATTTCACCCATCCTTAGAAATCTACATTGGCTACCTGTAAATTTTAGAATCCTTTACAAAGCAATTACCCTAATACATAAATCCATCCATCACCAACTCCATCTCAGCCTTAGAATACCCTTCAAACTTCATTCCTCCAATAGGCCAATTAGAGATAATCATAAAGGTACTTTGAATTACCCCCCTACTAAAGCCTCACGCCTTTCCTCGACCAAAGACCGAGCTTTTTCAATAGCAGGTCCATCTATTTGGAACAACATTCCTTCAAGCCTCCGACTAGAACCCTGTCTCATTACATTCAGAAAAAAACTTAAGACGTGGCTGTTCCACCAAGCCTTCGATGTTCCTCCAGACAACCCTTAGTCTTCTTTATCCACACTTGGACGTAGAAGATTAAAGTCTTACAACCATTCAAACGAAGAACTCTGGCAATTAATGATTAAAGCATCTTTTGCTTTAATCCAAATTCCTTTTGGCTATGCTTCTTAATTATTTTTTGGCCTTTAACTTCCTTCCAGCTCTTAAGCTTCCCAAGTTTTTACTCCTTGTTAAATGTAACTTTATCTTATTCTCTTCTCTTGTTAATTACTTTTATTTATTGCTTCTGTTATACCCTTGTTTTATGTAAACCGATCCGATATGGTTTATTTACTATGAAGGTCGGTATAAAAAAAGTGTTAAATAAATAAATAAATAATTCAGCAAAAAGCAGTCATAAACTCATAACCACCTCCAACTTCTGTAACAATGTTACTGTAAATATTCATTAAGTTATTTATCTTATCCCCATACAATTCTTTTTACTTCCCCCTGTTCCGCTTTTTTCTCTCTCCCAGTTATTCTACCCCTGGTTTTTTTGTAACTGCTTCCCCTTCGCACCAGTTTAGTTCTACTGTTCTATGCACCCCTTGTTTCTATGTAAACCAGCATGATGTGACTTGTTCATGAATGCCGGTATATAAAAAACCTAAATAAATAAAATATATAAATAAATAAAGCTACTTTCCTGTCTCTAGCATTCCACCTCTAGGAGGCGCTGTCCCCTGTGATAAGAGTTACTTCCATTTACAAATCTAAAACCTCTTTTAGTGGGACACTCAAAAAGGCTTCGTTTGTTATACTAGAAAGCAATTAATTCCCTACTGTGCCCTACATTAATATGCATTAGCTAAGATCTAAAACTGTATATGAGGGATTTCCCTTTTTTTTTTTTTTTTTTTCCAAACACCGGCTTACGAAGCATTGCTGGCACATGAACTGCTGCTAACCACCGTTGTTGCTTAAACTAGCAAATACTGCTTATTCACTGTCCCACAATCTGTTTCTCCTTTCGAATATTGTCTAAACATTCCACAATATGAACGTTCAATACCTGAGCTCCCACAAAAATAAAAAACCCAATTCATTCCCTTCTTCTAGCTCCTCACCATCCCTTTTCCAGAATTTCTATTATCATTAGGATATAACTTAAGTTCTTTCATTAACAAATACTTCAGCATGGGTTTCATGCCTATAAGTGCTTTCTTTTCTTTTCTGACTTCTGTTTAATGAAATAACTCATACCTTTAATAGATTTTCCTCTCTCTGACACATTTAGCTCACCACATTCCATCCCCTAAAATGATTTACTCGGGTCCATGGCCTCAGCAATCTGATGCAGACATGGATCCTTGGGCCTGTTGAGTCCATTGGTCGCAGACAGCTGCGACCCGCTCTGCCTTACCTCTTTTTCTCCCCTTTCTCTCTCTCTGGGCAAGATGGCTGTCTCCGGTGCCGAGTGCCGCGGGCCTCGGCGTTCTCAGACCAGCATGGACGTCCCCATCCGCCATGCTCACTTCCATGGCATCCTAGGGTGGAACGCACACATCTCTGATGCTCAAATACATGTCATGTCGGGAACCTCGGAGGCGGCCCCACCGCATGAAGTCAGTACCTCTGAGTATAACAAGCCTCCGCTTCCGCTACCAATTTGAGTTAGCAAAGACTTCGCTTCACTACGCTGCCTGCTCTAAGCTGCTAGCTTAGACGCCTCCTTTCGCTAAGGGCCTCACTCCAGCAGAAACTCTAGACACCCGCTCCTCGGGGGTCTCTCGCTTCCAACGTCCCTTCGGGGTCCTCACTAACTTAGACAACCGCTCCTCGGGGGTCTTTTCTCTATTTTCATTCCAGGATATTGAACCATTGGGTACTCGCTCCTTGAGCGCCTATCTACTTCATATCCTGCACCATGGACCTTCGGTCCCACCTTTCCACCATCAGGAAGACGCCTTCATTCTGTGAGTACCTTTACCAACCGGCGCTCCAACTCCACCCCCCAGCCGTGGCATTACCTGCACTGTGGGCTCCTGCCTATCGTGAACATCTGGGTGAGACTACACTTCTGAGCCTGTTGAGCGATTTGGCACCTCGTGGATCAGTGCCTTACCTTCCTCTTACCATCTGCTTACAGCAGTACAATAAAGACTATCCATTCTGTGTCTGCTGTGTCAGCCTATCGCAGTGGTTCCCCACGGGGCCCCACCCCATGGGCGGAGTCATCTCCATTGCGACCAAGGGTCCACAATGTCTCAAACACAACAGATTACTAACTCCATGGACTCGGCTCAGCTCGCAGCCCTGCAGGCCATTCTTGGCCTAGCCCAGCGGATTACAGAATAACAAAAGTCTGTGGAGAACCTTGCTACTGCCTTCAATCAGTTACACGCTCAACTGAACTCCTCAGGTCCTCCTGTAAAGGAGTTGCTGTCACCAGTGATAACACTGGTGCCTTTATCTACACCTACCCGCTTCATGGGTGAAGCCAAGATGTGCAGAGGATTCATCAATCAATGCAGCATGCATTTTGCTTTACAGCCTACCCTCTTTCCCACTCAGGCTTCAAAGACCACCTACATCCTGTCGTTCCTTGAAGGACGAGCCCTGGCCTGAGCTTCCCCGCTATGGGAATGTGAAGACCCTATCCTGAATGACCTATCAGGATTTCTACAACTTTTAAAGTCTGTGTTTGATGACCTGGCTCACCAGGCCATCGCTGGATCCGCCTTGCTTAACCTTCAGCAAGGTAACAAGCCACTTTAAGACTTTGCCACTGAATTTAACACTCTCGCATCCGAACTGCATTGGGACACTGGATGCCTACATGCCATATTCATGGAGGGTCTCAAGTCTTGCATAAAGGACGAACTAGTGGCTCGTGATTTGCCTGAATCCCTTGAGGCCCTGATGGAACTAGCAGGGAGAATTGACTGCCATATCCGCGATCGTACTCAAGAGGCTAAGAGTCCACGAAAGTCTACTGTGGGGGCTAACCTGTGCCTACTGCTTCCAGCTTACCGTCTGCACCCCTAGAGGAGGAAGAGCCTATGCAACTAGGCCGAAGCCACTTGACCTCTAATGAAAGTCGTTACCGCAAGCGCATGGGCCTGTGCATGTACTGTGGCCAATCGGGTCACGCAGTCCAAACCTGTCCCATTTGTCCGGGAAACTGACAGGCCTGGGATCTGCAGGAGGACTTCTCCTGGGCCTTACTGCTCCTACTCCTCCATTATCTTTACCTGTATCCCTGCTTTGCGGAGGTCTCGAGTTCCAGACTCTCGCTCTCATTGACTCCGGTGCTGGAGGTAATTTTATTCTGAAGTGCTTGGTCGAACATCTGAGGATTCCTACCACACCAATAGATAAGCCTCTACTATTTTCATCCATCCATGGAGAACCACTTCCTGGAGAAGTTTCATTGATCACCCAGGCCAATGGCCTGCGCACTGGAGCCCTACACTCAGAATCAATTTCCTTTCTAGTGTTGGAGAAAGCCATGCATCCAGTGGTGTTGGGTCTGCCGTGGCTTCAAGACCATTTAATTGGGCCACCTTGGAACTGTCCCGTGGGGATCAGACTGTCATGGTCGGTGTCTTGCTGAAGTTTCACCGCTCATCTGCATGCCTACCACTCCATCATTACCTGGCTTACCTCCACAATACATCTCCTTTCAGGATGTTTTCTCTAAGCAAGCAGCTGATGTGCTTCCTCCACACAGAGAGTTCGATTGTGCCATAAATCTAAAGCCAAACTCAGAACCTCCCAAAGGAAGAGTCTACCCTCTTTCTGTAGCTGAGACCAAAGCTATGACTACTACATACAGGAAAATCTACAAAAGGGATTTATCAGACCTTCCAAATCCCCTGATGCTGCAGGTTTCTTTTTTGTAGGAAAAAAGGATGGCACCTTATGCCCCTGCATCAACTACAGGGGTCTGAATGAAATTACCATCAAGGACAGGTACCCCTGCCCTTAATATATGAACTGTTTGATAGACTCCAAGGGGCCAAAATATTTTCCAAATTAGACCTAAAAGTAGCTTACAACTTGGTGCGTATTCGAGAAGGAGACGAATGGAAGACTGCTTTTAACACCCGTGATGGACACTTTGAATACCTCGTCATGCCCTTCGGTTTAAGCAATGCACCTGCAGTCTTTCAAAATATGATGAACGACATCTTACGGGACTTACTGTATCGATGCGTAGTAGTATATCTTGATGATATACTGATCTTTTCTCAGGATCTGCAAAGTCATCAGGAGGATGTTAAGAAAGTCCTAAGACGCCTGCGTGAGTACCACCTTTATGCAAAGCTTGAGAAATGCGAATTTCACAAAGAAGCTGTACCCTTCCTGGGATATATCGTTTCGAAGAACGGTTTTCAAATGGACCCTAAGAAACTTGAGAGTATCCGGGACTGGCCTCAACCCACAAGCCTGAAGGCATTACGTCGCTTCTTAGGATTTACCAATTACTACCGATCCTTCATTAAAAACTACTCATCATTGACAGTCCCTCTAACTGCTATGTCCAAGAAGGGAGCAAACCCTGCCAATTGGTCTCCTGAATCTCTGGGGACTGAAGTGAAAAAAGCAAAGAAACTGCCAGAGATAGAATGAGAAACACAAATAGGACAATGGAAACATAAAAACAATGGAACAAACAAGGAAACAAAACAGCACACAAGCAAGCAGAACAAACAAGGAAACAATACAGCAAAACAAGCAACAAAACAAGGGACAAGCGGAGCAAACAAACAGCAAAACAAGGGACAAGTGGAGCAAACAAACAGCAAAACCAGCAAAGAAACAGTAAAAACAAGCAAACAAACAGCAAAAACAAACAAGGAACCAGACACAGAGCAAGGAAATAAACAAGGACAAAGAAACAAACAACAAAAGGACAAGGAACAAGCAAGAAACAAAGAAACAAAACAAGGAGCAACAAAGGAACTCAGGAACTTCAAAGAAAACCCGGGGAGGGAATGCAAGGTGGGAACAGGCTAAACCAGCAAGCCAGGTAGGGTGCAGGCACCTCCTGCAGGTCATGGAATCCAGACAGCTGGTGCCTCCAGCAGGTCGTAAGAAAGGAAGTCCCCAGTCAAAAAAAAAATGTTTCTGGGACCAAATACAAATCCAGGAACAAACTCGGGACAAAAGCTCTGAAAAGGACTCCAGGAACAAGGCAAATCCCATCTCAGGAACATGGTCACCGAACACATGGCCTTGTATTCTGTTAGGGAGCGCTAGGAGTGCGGTCCCATTTGAGGGGAATGTGTGTCCTTGGACCACGGCACAACCCCAGAGACTCCAAGGCAGTACCGAGGCAGGTGAGACGGGTCCAAGCATGGGTGGAAACTGATGGTTCGAACTCTCGACCGGACCTGCACGCTTCAGGAAGACCAACAGCGCAATGGTGGTCTTTGCACGGTCCTTCGACCGTCCCAAGCCCTTTCGGACCTGCCGCTGGGTAATGGCAATAAGCGGCATGCCAGACGAAGGCCATGGACAGATGAAGGCCTTGGAACATGAAAGGCTCAGACGAGGAACTTGGAACAAGGAAGTTCAGGATCATGGTTCAGGATCAAGGACTAGGTTGAGGCTGTGGCGCAGCACGCCCTAGACAGCCCACCACAGGGTGGACCCACGGGACTGGTCGCGGACCACACTTGAGTGCGAGGCAGACTTCAGATGGATACGTGGAAGTTGAAGCTGGAACATGGCGAAGATTCAGAAGAAGCCTGCACCGAGATGCGTTCTACACAGCCGCCCATGGCTGGTCACGGACCACGCTGGAACAGAGCAGTTCAAACAGAGTCTTAGGCATGGACGGAACAGCCACAAGGGAATCCGAGGGCCGGAATGAGACTCAGGGAATAGGACCAAGATGGGACTTGGCTACAGGGAAGGATGACCCTCCGGAGGCTTGTGCTGTGGACGAGGAGGCAGGCTTGTGCCAGGACATGGCATGCCAAGAAAGGTGATGACAAGGAACCAGGGGCTCAGGACATCAAAGCAGGATCAGGACTGGATCACGGAACATCAGGAACATGAAGACTGGATCATGGACATCAGGACAGGAAAACAGAGCATCAGGACAAGCAACAAGGAATCAAAGACCAAGACAGGACATGGAGCTCTTGCTCTCTTCACAAATTCCTCAAATCTCCTCCCTTACTTCAGCTTTCCTCCCTAAAACCTGGAAACATTTTTTGTGTATAATTTTGACTGTGCTATTTTTCAGCTACATGCTACCTAAGGTATGGAAATATGATATGTGTATAAATTTTCTATTGCTATATGCCTCTGGTACATCCTACCGTATTATTTTTTCATAATACTGTTCGCTTGCTTTTCCTCCATTCTATATGCATATTACGTTCGCAACTCCCAGTTCCTTGCACCCCTGTTTTTTGTAACTGATTTTCCTATGTTGTTACCCTTGTTCCATTTAAACCAGCATGATGTCCCTGACGAATGTCGGTAAAGAAAAACCTTAAATAAATAAATAAATAAATAAATTAAATAAATAAATAAAATATTGCTTATTATTATTGTATAGGCTATGTGTGTGATTTTTTTCTTGTTTTACCTAATTTATGTGATTTTGTTTATGTTTATGATACTTAATTTTATTATAATTTTATTTACTATGATTATATCAAATCAGTATTAACTAAATTACAGTAAGCAACAAAACTAGGCAGACTAGATGGACAAAAATGGTCTTTTTCTGCTGATGTTGTCCATGTTACTCTGTTTCTTTCCTCCTGCATCTTTTCATAGTGTTTCTCTGTCTTTCTCTCTCCCTTCCTGATTGTTCATATGTCCATTTCTGTTTGCATAACTCTCCTCCTCTCTCTCTCTTCCTAGGTAATCAAAGATAAGGTGAATCGTGTTTGTAGGCGCAAGTCTTCTCCCAGTAAGAAGCCAACAGACAACATAGCAACCCTAGGCATGCATACCCTGAAGGAACAGGTACGTGTCCAGGGAATTACACATGGACCTTTTCCTTTCAAGATTCTCCTTATCTGCCATACATGGCATCGCCAACATTAATTCCTCTCTCTAGATTCACCACGCATCCTGGTCTAGCCTAATGTCCATTGCTGGGTACTGAAGGTTTTGCAAAGACATGGAAACTTCCAGGGCCCGTTGATTGAGCAATGAAAGGGAAAAGTCAATCAGCATACATAATGAATTCCATTAATAGAACAATGTGAGAGAAATGAGGCTGAACCAGTTCCTCAAGAGCCCATTGATGGAGTCCTGTGTGAGGGAAAAGCCAATGAGCACAGACAGTTTTACTTTTAGCTCAGAAGAAAGGCCTCTTCCGGGTAGCACTCGACTTCACTGATGGATCAATATATGAAGATATGCCAAAATATAGATATACCTCTTACTGTAGGGATATTGTTGTGGAAACATTGCATAATATCTCTGCTTTAATATAAAATAATTTTCTGTTCTTTTTTCTGGTATGGCTTTCACCTTATTCCTTTCTCCATGAGACTCTCCTATAGTTGGAATAGTGCTTCATATGCATCATTGAAGTGACCTAATTAGCTAATGTCTCCATTCTTATTGACGTTCATAATGTCATTATGATTTAATTTCACCTGTTAACCTATTGTAAAGATCCTTCTGTTCCTTTTCAGAGTTCCTGTGAATCTCTGGGCAGACATCCAGAAGGGGCTTATGCTACTAGTATACTTCCAAACCATCACCATCGCCACTATTCCCATCAGGGGGTCTTTGATGATTTTGCTTGCTAAGACTGGTCTTATACTGCAGGCCTGATCCTGGGAAGCAAGGCTTCAACACCATCTTGATGTCTGGATTCCCAGAAGCCAAGGAAACTCCACCACAGACAGCAGTAGCAGCCACCATCAACCTTGAGGAGCCAAACTCTTGCACGAAATCTTTGAACATTAAGCCTTTTCAAAATGGATTCCTCTGTACTGGGATCATCCATTCCAAGGAGATCAGGTTGCTTCTATCGTTCTGGATTCCCAGGCTCCTGGCACTGAATCTTATCTTCTTTGCCTTTGTAGAGAATGGGTGTTAACTGCTGCAAGAGCTTAAGCTATGTCTTATTCTCCCAGTGGGAAGTGAGGTCTTTCAAACGCTGCTGGCCCCTTCTTCCTGCACCCCTAAACAATCTTTAATTACCTTTCTGTAGAGATACCACAGATTCTCCATCACAATGGAAAGACTCCTGGATGGATGGCCTTCCCTGAAACGTTGAGGCCATCATTTCCAATACAGGTTGAGGTCTTAGCCTTGAAGCACACAAGAAATTGGTTTATTCCTCCCTTAAGAGCAGAGGAATGTAGTAGAGACCTTGGCACATGAGGGTTATTGTGCACTGTTTTGACTCTGATTGTATCTGAAAGCACTATTTATAATGATAAAGCACTATGTGTAAGACAAAAACCTCTCATAAATTATGTTAGTAGTAGGGGAGTCCATGCCTAACCTAACATCTAATATGGTACTTGTGGGAAGTACTAGGTCCAACCTGCAGAGAATTGCTGAAGTGCTGCATCACTAGAGCATTTTAGTAACATTCAGTGATTGTGGTGTGCCCCCCCATTTCCATTATCTTTCCTTCTTCTACAGTAGCACTGGCAAATAGGAAGACCCCATACCTCTGGTACTGATGCCAGGTCTTAACTCTTTTGTCAGTGGTGAAGTGCCTCTACCTGTTTAGGAAGTGGAAGCTTGGAGTTTGCACTTCTAAAGCCACATAACACAGGTATGCGGTAGCACCATACTACTATGTGCTAGTGTTGTCAGCTCTTCCCTGCCATCATGGTGCAGCGTCAAGCACCCTGCAACACTTGTATGCTAACAAACAATCTAGCCAAGCCCTGGCAATATGCAGCATTGCCAATCACTGCTACCATGCAGTTGCACCAAAATATACTGGCACACTCTCATACAGAACAGCACTAAAATAATAAATAAGGGTGCTACTATCAGGGATTACCATCCTATCATAATTCACCAATCCCAAAATGATACAGGGACTCAAGGAGAAAGAGAGGGAGGGAGAACTCAAGTCATCAGAGGGATGCACAGAGAGAAAGTCAAGGAGAAGAGATCTCACAAAATCAGAAAGAGAAAGGGACTCAGGAAGAGATGTCAAAGAGAGAAAGCAGCTCATGAAAAAACATCAGAAGGACTCCAAAGAGAAAGTCAAGGAGAAGAGACATCAAATTCAGTGAGATAGAGGGACTAAAGGAGAAGAGATCTCAGAGGACTTGAGAAGAGATGTCAAAGAGAGAGAAAGAGGAATTCAAAGTAAATGGATGTCTAAGAAATAGAGGGATTCAAGTAAAAGATTTCAGAGAATCAGAGAGAAGGACTCTTGGTGAAGGGATATCAAAAAGATAGAGGGACTCTAGGAAAAGGAAGATCATAGAGAGAGAGGGACTCTAGGAGAAGGGATATTAGAGAGATAGAGAGACTCTGAAAAAGGATATCAGAAGTTAAGGAGAAGGGATATCAGAGAGATAGAGGGACTCTAAGAAAAGGGATATCAGATAGAAGTCAAGAAGAAGGGATATTGCAGAGATAGAGAGACTCTGTGAGAAGGGATATCAGAGAGACAGAGGAACTCTGAGAAAGGATATTAAAGAGCTAGAGGACTCTACAAGAAGGGATATCAGAGAGACAGAGGGATTCTATAAGAAGGGATTGAGAAAAGTTGAGCAGAAGAGATATCAGAGAGATAGAGGGACTCTGTGAGAAGGGATATCAGAGAGGCAGAGGAACTCTGTGAAACAGAATATCAGAAGAAGTCAAGGAGGAGGGTATCAGAAAGTGAGCGACCCTCTAAGAGAAGGGATATCAGAAGAACTCAAGGAGAAGGGATTTCAGATAGAAGATGTCAAGGAGAAGGAATATCAGAGATAGAAGGACTCTAAGAGAAGGGGTATCAGATAGAAGAAGTCAAGGAGAAGGAATTCTAGATAGAAGAAGTCAAGGAGAAGGGATTTCAGATAGAAGATGTCAAGGAGAAGGAATATCAGAGATAGAAGGACTCTAAGAGAAGGGGTATCAGATAGAAGAAGTCAAGGAGAAGGGATTTCAGATAGAAGATGTCAAGGAGAAGGAATATCAGAGATAGAAGGACTCTAAGAGAAGGGGTATCAGATAGAAGAAGTCGAGGAGAAGGGATTTCAGAGAGATAGAGGATTCTACGAGAAGAGATTTATTTATTTATTTATTATTTTTATATACCGACATTCATCTCAATTGAGATATCACACCAGTTTACATTCAGGTACTGTAGGTATTTCTCTATCCCCAGAGGGCTTACAATCTAAGTTTTTGTACCTGAGGCAATGGAGGATAAAGTGACTTGCCCAAGGTCACAAGGAGTGACAGCTGGACTTGAACCTTGGTCTCCTGGTTCATAGTCCACTGCTCTAACCACTAGGCTATTCCTCCTCCCTTCTATCATATAGAAGGGATATCAGGCAGAGGGATTCTCTAAGAAGGGATCGCGAAAGGAAGGTGAGCAGAAGGGATATTGGAGAGGTAGAGGGACTCTGTAAAAAGGAATATCAGAGAAAGAGGGATTCTGTAAGAAGGGAAATCAGAAGGAAGCAAAGAGAAGGGATATTGGAGAGCTAGAGGGACTCTGTAAAAAGGAATATCAGAGAAAGAGGGATTCTGTAAGAAGGGAAATCAGAAGGAAGCAAAGAGAAGGGATATTGGAGAGAGAGAAACTCTAAGAGAAGGAATAGAGGGACTGAAGAAGGGACATCGGAGGGCTAGAGAACTCTTAAGAGAAATGAAGGGATTCTAAGAGGACAGAGAAATAAAAGGACTTTAGAACAAGAGAGGTCAGAGACATAAAGGGGAAGAGGATTCAGAAGGAGTTAGAGAGATAGAGGAACTCAAGGATGAAGGACAGTAGAGACACACGATGGTGGAGTGGCTCCAAAACTGGGAATAGCAGAGAACCTTTCTGTAGAGAAATATACACACCTAAAAAACCCACCTCCCAGCAGAAAAATCTCCCATCAACCTACATACACAGGTTGCAGAGAACCCATCTGTACATATCCACACCATTTCCAGGATGGACAGACACTGAGGCGGCAGTATAAATGTGTACTTAGAAAAAGCTCTGTAAGGTCATTTTGTTTCTGGTAGCTCTCCGAGTTCTCTATGGTGCTGTTGCTGATGTTAGAACTCCTGCTTTCCATTCTGGGATCCCTGCTAACTATGGAGGCTCCACTTTAGAATACTAACAGAGTAAATGACAGCAGATAAAGACCAAAATGGCAAATTATTTAGAGTTGTAACTGCTTCTCTGCCGCTCCATGCACATTAATCCCTTCACCTTCTACTTAGGGTTGTAAATACCACTCTGTGCAGGTGTCCCCTTCACCTTCCATTTAGGTTTATTAGTGCCACTCCATACAGGTTATCCCCTCGCCTTCTATTTGTTTATTTATTTACAAACATTGGATATTCCACTTTTTTTCTCCCAAAAATGGTCTCCAGACTCACAGATACGATAATAGTAACGTGCGTTATAGTGTCTCGTGCAGTCTGGCGTATTGAAACTTAACATTCATTAACTAATGGCTGAGGAAAGGCTTGTAATTGCTGCTTGGTGCAGGTTACACCCCCTGTGCAAGACAGCTCCATACTTGAAAAAACATTTCCTAATGTGGCAGTAGACGTGGGAGCAGTGCCTGGAAATATTTTTTCCTGGAGGAGGTGGTAAGGACAAAAAGCAAAGACGGAATTCAAAAACTGCATGGGATAAACAGCGAGGAGCCTTGGTGGTTAGAGCCCAGTGGTTTGAGTAGCAAGCTATAAACCAGGAAACCAGGGTTCAAGTCCCACTGTTGTGCCTTGTAACCTCCATTGCCTCAGGTACAAGCTTAGATGGTAAAGCCCTACAATACCCGAATAGAATCTGCTTTGAAGTGCTGAAAAAAAAAGCAGTAACCTGCATGGAGCAGCAGTTACAACCCTAAACAGGAGGTGAGAGGAGTTCCCTGTACGTCCCCAGGTCAGTCCAGACTCCTGGAGACAGAGCAGTTACCATAACAATGCTCCACCTATACATAGGCTGGTGCCACCTACAGTCTGGCAATATTCTTCTGCCTCCAGCAGATGGTGGGGGGGTGCCAAACCTGCTGTGTGGGAGTTTGGTGGTTTTTTTGGTTCCTTTTCTTATTTCTTAGTCAATTTGGTTTAAAAAAAATAAAAAAAATACCTTAGTCGTAGCCGTGTTGTCTTCAGCCTCCCAGGGGGTTGTGAGGTCCTGAGAGGTCCATCCCCCACTGGTCGTGAGGCAGCTGCAGAAGAGGGTCGAGGACTCTAATTTCATTCTTGGGCAGCTTTGGGGCGACACCGGGGAGCCCGGTTCACTCCACCCTACAGGAATCAGCACCTTGGACCACTGCCGGGCAAGTTTCTAAAAAAAAAAAAAAAGTTTAACTTTTCTTTCGGCCGGCAGTATCGTGGCGGATGTCTCCTTCCTCCTTGTCGCCGTGCTTTTTAGGAGCAGGGGTGAGTTATTTTTGAAATTTTTTCTTGTCAGTGTAAATTTCTGTTTTCTCTCGATGCCGCGATCTTCTTCATGCCGCGTATGCGGCTCGGCCCGCACGCGCCTTTCACGGGAGGGCCTCTGCTCCACGTGTTTGCCGGGGGGGGGGGCCTCCGGGGCCATTAATGCTGTTAAAATAGTGAAAACTAAATCTACCCGAGTGACTGTGGGCTCAGATACTGCAGGTCAAGCTGGTGCTGACCCGTTCCCGCTCAGCGCGGGAACGGATGCCATTTTGCAGTCTTTCAGAGCTGCCACTTGTGCTGCGATAGGGGAGGGGTTTTCACCACCTCCTCTTTCTCCTCAGCAGAGGTTCCCAGGTGAAAGGGACCTTTTGCATCATGATTTGCCAGCAACGGAGGAGAGCCCCGAGGGGATTTCTGACTACTCCTCTCCCTCTTTATCATCGGACTTTGTTTTACTGCTCCATAAAGCTTATAAAGCAAAAATATCAGGGAAGCAGCAGTCTGGCTTAAAATCCATCTCTCTGAGGTCCAAGCCTATTTCCAAGAAACGCTCTAGGTCTCAGGGGGCTGCTGACCCATCGAGGCCTAAGCGCCCTCTCTGAACAGGTGTCCCTCAGACTGAATCAGATACCTCTGATCAAGATACTGACCCTGAGGACCCAGACCCTTAGACCAAGCCCCCGCAGGGGGTGGATGCTGACGCTGATGTGCATCCTCAGGGTTCAGCGAGGGGCTCGCATGTGACGGAAGGAGATGACCCTAAGGTGGTCCGTCTCTTTAGAAGGGAGGAGCTGGTTCCTCTTATCCCTTCTATTTTGGCTGAGCTGGGCATTGAGGGGCCACCTGAGGAATCCAAACTGGGAGCGATGGATCCGGTTTTGCTAGGTCTGAGAGGCCCTGCTACTTCCTTCCCTTTTCATTTTTCGGCTACAGACTTGCTCTTCCCGGAGTGGGAAACCCCAGATCTCGGTTTGAAGGTGAGTAAAGCCATGGATAAGCTATATCCTCTGCTGGAGGATGCTTTAGAGTTGCTATGAGTGCCCAGGGTGGACGCGGCGGTGTCCGCGGTTACCAAGAAGACCACGATCCCGGTCACAGGGGCTACAGCACTCAAGGACCTACAGGACAGGAAGTTGGAGGTCCAGCTTAAAAATATTTTTGAGGTGTCGGCACTGGGAGTGTGGGCGGCTCTGTGCAGCAATTTTGCCTTGCGAGCGGGTCTGCGCTGGGTTCAACAGTTACAGGTTAATGCAGGTTTCTCCGATGAGGAGGCTGCCCAAGCAGGACGCTAGAAGCTTCAATGGCCTACAGTGCAGATGCACTTCACGATCTGATGCGGACGTCGGCGAAGTCCATGGTATTCACAGTCTCAGAGACTCCTGTGGTTAAGAAACTGGTTGGCGGACGTCTCCTCCAAGGCGGAGCTGGGTTCTTTGCCCTTCAAGGGTAAATTGCTTTTCGGAAAGGACTTGGAAGATCTGATTCAATCTCTGGGAGAGAATAAGGTCCATAGGCTGCCGGAGGACAGACCTAAGTCATGAGGTGCTTTCTCCTCTCGGGCCAGATTAAGAGGGAATCGCCATTTCCAGCCAGCTAGAGCGCCCAGTTCTTCTTTTTGTCAGGCACCAACTAGACAGTTGGTGCCTGACAAAAAGTCCTTTCGTGGCAGAAAATTTAGCAGAGCCGGGAATTCCCAGACTTCTTCGGGGACTATGTCTTCACAATGAAGGGGCGCCAGTCCATTCCTTAGTGCCTCTGGTAGGGGGCAGACTATCCCTATTTTTCAAGGAATGGGCCAAGGTAACAATGGACCAGTTGGTTCTGGCCATGATAAGACAAGGCTATGCTTTAGATTTTGCACGGGGTCCTCGAGACAGGTTTCTCATCTCTCCCTGCGGTTACGCAACCAAGCGAAGAGCAGTCCAGGAAACTTTGCAGCGCCTGCAGCAGTTAGGAGCCATCATCACAGTACCTCAAGAGGCAAGAAGGAAGGGCCGATATTCCATTTACTTTGTGGTGCCAAAGAAAGAGGGATCCTTTCAGCCCATTCTGGATCTCAAACGAGTGAATAGATGCCTCAGGGTGCCACGTTTTTGCATGGAAATGCTCCGGTCAGTCATTGCCTCAGTGCGAAAGGGAGAGTTTCTGGCGTCCCTGGATCTCACAGAGGCGTACCTTCGTATAGGCATCCAATCGGATCACCAGAAGTTCCTTTGTTTTGCAATATTGGGTCGGCATTTTCAGTTTCGAGCACTGCCCTTTGGGCTGGCCACCGCACCCAGGACGTTCACCAAGGTAATGGAAGTCATGGCAGCCCATCTCCGGAAGGAAGGGCTGCTGGTACATCCCTACCTGGACGATTGGCTGATTCGAGCAAAGTCAGAACCACTGGCCTGGTTGGCGGTTCACAAGGTACTCCAGCTACTTCAGTCGCTGGACTGGGTGATCAATTTATTCAAGTGCAGGCTCATGCCCTCTCAGTCCTTGGAAAATTTGGGGGCTCTATTCGACACACAGCAGGGCAGAGTATTTTTTTCCACAGAATGCATTTCCAAATTGCAGGCTCAAATAAGAGCCTTGTTACTCAAGCATTCTCCCAGGCCCCGGGATTACTTGCAAGTTCTTGGCTCGATGACCTCAACCTTGGAACTGGTTCCCTGGGCCTTTGCTCATATGCAGCTTTTACAGTCCATGTTGCTTTCCTGCTGGAATCCCGTCTCCGAACTGTTTCTTCTTCCTCTCCCACTGATGGATGCAGCGCAGTTCAGTCTCGATTGGTGGCTGGTAACGGACAATTTAACCCAAGGTGTTCCCCTGGAGGTGCCTGACTGGACGGTGGTCACCACGGATGCCAGTCTCTCCGGTTGGGGGGCGGTATGCCGGGTGAAATCTGTACAGGGATTTTGGTCTCCAGAGGAGTCACAGTGGTCAATCAATCGCCTGGAGACCCGAGCAGTGTGGTTAGCGTTACAAGCGTTTCATCCTCTCCTTCAGGGAAGGTCCGTCAGAGTTCTCTCGGACAATGCAACCACAGTAGCGTACATCAATCGTCAAGGAGGGACCAGAAGTCAGCCAGTGGCAGTTGAGGCTCGTCGATTGATCAGCTGGGTGGAACAGCACTTAGTCAGCATAGCGGCGTCTCACATTGCCGGGGTGGACAACATGCAGGCAGACTTTCTCAGCTAAAATCGCCTAGATCCCGGGGAATGGGAGTTAGCGGACACAGCTTTTCAACTAATATGCGACACATGGGGTATGCCCAGCATGGATCTCATGGTGACGTTTCGGAATGCCAAGGCTCTGCGTTTCTACGCTCGTCGCAGAGAGATGGGAGCAGAGGGCGCTGATGCTCTAGTCCTGCCCTGGCCCACCGAAGTTCTACTGTACGTCTTTCCACCTTGGCCGTTGATCGGCAAAGTACTCAGGCGAATAGAGCTCCATCTGGCGGATGTCATCCTAGTAGCCCCGGAATGGCCCAGATACCCATGGTTTGCAGACTTCCTCAATCTAGTGGTGATGGGTCCACTGCGGTTTCCAGACAGTCCAGATCTGCTACATTAAGGGCCCGTCTGTTTGGAGGAAGTTGATCGCTTTTGTCTAGTGGCATGGCTTTTGAAAGGCAACGGTTATGGGGCAAAGGCTATTCTCCAGCAGTAGTGGCTATGCTCCTGCGATCACGTAAGACATCCACTAACCTCGCATATGTTAGAGTATGGAAGATTTTTGAGGCTTGGTGATTAGACCGAGATGTTTCTCCTACCCAGGCCTTGGTGTTGGATATTCTGTGTTTTCTTCAGGCTGGTCTGTCCAAGGGCTTGTCGTGCAGTTCCCTTCGTGTGCAGGTGGTGGCTCTTGGTTCTTTGTGTGGCTTTGTGCAAGGTGTAGTGTTAGCGGCACATCCAGATGTGGCTCGTTTCTTAAGGAGAGCAAAGCACTTGCGTCCTCTGCTGAGGCATATTGTCCAACTTGGAGTCTAAATTTAGTTCTCATGGCTCTATGCTCGGCACCCTTTGAGCCTTTGAAGACGGTAACTATGAAGGATCTTACCTTGAAGGTAGTCTTTCTGGTGGCCATTACATCGGCTCGTAGAGTGTCGGAACTTCAAGCTCTTTCCTGTAGAGAACCTTTTTTGCTGATTTCGGAGTCGGGTGTTTCATTACGGACAGTGCATTCCTTTCTCCCGAAAGTGGTTTCTTCCTTTCATATCAACCAATCGGTGGAGCTTCCAGCTTTCGTGGAACTAGACCATTCGGATCCCTTGTCCAGGGATTTGTAGAAGCTGGACATTTGCAGAGCATTGCTTCGTTATCTGGAGCTTACAAATGACTTTTGTGTTACCAACCATCTTTTTGTGCTAAGGAGTGGCTCCAAGAGGGGTCAGATGGCCTCCAAGACTACCATAGCGCACTGGTTGAAGGAAGCTATTAGCTCAGCCTATCTCCCTCGTGGTAGATCTCTTCCTGTTGGTCTAAGGGCTCACTCTACTCGTTCGCAAGCGGTGTCTTGGGCAGAGTGCCAGATGGTTTCTCCACAGGAAATTTGCAGGATGACTACGTGGAAGTCTTTGCATACGTTTGCGAGACATTAGAGACTGGATATTCAAGCACCAGGTTCCAGTGGTTTTGGAAAAGGTGTGCTTCGAGCAGGCCTCTCCGGATCCCATCCCAGGTAAGGTAGCTCTTGTACATCCCAGGAGTCTGGACTGATCTGGGCACGTACAGGGAAAGGAAAATTAGTTTCTTACCTGATAATTTTCATTCCTGTAGTACCACGGATCAGTCCAGAGTCCTGCCCGTCAGAGGCATGGAAGTAAGGGAGAGTCCACTCGATTATTATGTAATTAATTTTTAGGTCTGAAGAAATTTGCGATTCCCTGTCCTCAAGTGGTTCTACAGGTTCGGTTCCCAAGAGGATTAAGAGACCAATTATTTCTTTTTCTTGTTAAAGGGTTATTGTACATAGTTCAAGAGGTTTTGATGAGATATTCTGCTTTGACATTGAGTAATACTGCCGGACTGTAGGTGGCACCATTCTATTTATAGGCAGAGCGTTGTTATGGTAATCAGCCTGGACCGATCCGTTGTACTACAGGAACGAAAATCATCAGGTACGAAACTAATTTTCCTGTAACCTGCATGCAACAGGAAGTTATTACACTAAACAGAAGGTGAGAGGTAACCTGCATGGAACAGCAGTTATTACACTAAACAGAAGGTGAGAGGGTAACCTGCATGGAACAGCAGTTATTACACTAAACAGAAGGTGAGAGGTAACCTGCATGGAACAGCAGTTATTACACTAAACAGAAGGTGAAAGGTAACCTGCATGGAACAGCAGTTATTACACTAAACAGAAGGTGAGGGGGTAACCTGCATGGAACAGCAGTTATTACACTAAACAGAAGATGAGGGGGTAACCTGCATGGAACAGCAGTTATTACACTAAACAGAAGGTGAGAGGTAACCTGCATGGAACAGCAGTTATTACACTAAACAGAAGGTGAGGGGTAACCTGCATGGAACAGCAGTTATTACACTAAACAGAAGGTGAGGGGTAACCTGCATGGAACAGCAGTTATTACACTAAACAGAAGGTGAGAGGTAACCTGCATGGAACAGCAGTTATTACACTAAACAGAAGGTGAGAGGTAACCTGCATGGAACAGCAGTTATTACACTAAACAGAAGGTGAGAGGTAACCTGCATGGAACAGCAGTTATTACACTAAACAAAAGGTGAAGGGTAACCTGCATGGAACAGCAGTTATTACACTAAACAGAAGGTGAGAGGTAACCTGCATGGAACAGCAGTTATTACACTAAACAGAAGGTGAGGAGGTAACCTGCATGGAGCAGCAGTTATTACACTAAACAGAAGGTGAGGGGGTAACCTGCATGGAGCAGCAGTTATTACACTAAACAGAAGGTGAAGAGGTAACCTGCATGGAGCAGCAGTTATTACACTAAACAGAAGATGAGAGGTAACCTGCATGGAGCAGCAGTTATTACACTAAACAGAAGATGAGAGGTAACCTGCATGGAACAGCAGTTATTACACTAAACAGAAGGTGAGGAGGTAACCTGCATGGAACAGCAGTTATTACACTAAACAGAAGATGAGAGGTAACCTGCATGGAACAGCAGTTATTACACTAAACAGAAGGTGAGGAGGTAACCTGCATGGAACAGCAGTTATTACACTAAACAGAAGATGAGAGGTAACCTGCATGGAACAGCAGTTATTACACTAAACAGAAGGTGAGGAGGTAACCTGCATGGAACAGCAGTTATTACACTAAACAGAAGCTGAGAGGTAACCTGCATGGAACAGCAGTTATTACACTAAACAGAAGGTGAGGAGGTAACCTGCATGGAACAGCAGTTATTACACTAAACAGAAGATGAGAGGTAACCTGCATGGAACAGCAGTTATTACACTAAACAGAAGGTGAGGAGGTAACCTGCATGGAACAGCAGTTATTACACTAAACAGAAGGTGAGGAGGTAACCTGCATGGAACAGCAGTTATTATACTAAACAGAAGGTGAGAGGTAACCTGCATGGAGCAGCAGTTATTACACTAAACAGAAGATGAGAGGTAACCTGCATGGAACAGCAGTTATTACACTAAACAGAAGGTGAGAGGTAACCTGCATGGAACAGCAGTTATTACACTAAACAGAAGGTGAGGGGGTAACCTGCATGGAACAGCAGTTATTACACTAAACAGAAGATGAGAGGTAACCTGCATGGAACAGCAGTTATTACACTAAACAGAAGGTGAGGAGGTAACCTGCATGGAACAGCAGTTATTACACTAAACAGAAGGTGAGGGGGTAACCTGCATGGAACAGCAGTTATTACACTAAACAGAAGGTGAGGGGTAACCTGCATGGAACAGCAGTTATTACACTAAACAGAAGGTGAGGGGTAACCTGCATGGAACAGCAGTTATTACACTAAACAGAAGGTGAGGGGTAACCTGCATGGAACAGCAGTTATTACACTAAACAGAAGGTGAGGGGTAACCTGCATGGAACGGCAGTTATTACACTAAACAGAAGGTGAGGGGGTAACCTGCATGAAACAGCAGTTATTACACTAAACAGAAGGTGAGGGGTAACCTGCATGGAACGGCAGTTATTACACTATACAGAAGGTGCGGGGGTAACCTGCATGGAACAGCAGTTATTACACTAAACAGAAGGTGAGGGGTAACCTGCATGGAACAGCAGTTATTACACTAAACAGAAGGTGAGGGGTAACCTGCATGGAACAGCAGTTATTACACTAAACAGAAGGTGAGGGGTAACCTGCATGGAACGGCAGTTATTACACTATACAGAAGGTGCGGGGGTAACCTGCATGGAACAGCAGTTATTACACTAAACAGAAGGTGAGGAGGTAACCTGCATGGAACGGCAGTTATTATACTAAACAGAAAGTGAGAGGTAACCTGCATGGAGCAGCAGTTATTACACTAAACAGAAGGTGAGGGGGTAACCTGCATGGAACAGCAGTTATTACACTAAACAGAAGGTGAGGGGGTAACCTGCATGGAACAGCAGTTATTACACTAAATCAGAAGGTGAGGAGGGTAACCTGCATGGAACGCAGTATTACACTAAATCAGAAGGTGAGGAGGTAACCTGCATGGAACGGCAGTTATTACACTAAACAGAAGGGAGGAGGTAACTGCATGGAACGGCAGTTATTACACTAAACAGAAGGTGAGAGGTAACCTGCATGGAACGGCAGTTATTACACTAAACAGAAGGTGAGGAGGTAACCTGCATGGAACGGCAGTTATTACACTAAACAGAAGGTGAGGGGGTAACCTGCATGGAACGGCAGTTATTACACTAAACAGAAGGTGAGGGGGTAACCTGCATGGAACAGCAGTTATTACACTAAACAGAAGGTGAGGGGGTAACCTGCATGGAACGGCAGTTATTACACTAAACAGAAGGTGAGAGGGGTAACCTGCATGGAACAGCAGTTATTACACTAAACAGAAGGTGAGAGGTAACCTGCATGGAACAGCAGTTATTACACTAAACAGAAGGTGAGGGGTAACCTGCATGGAACAGCAGTTATTATACTAAACAGAAGGTGAGGGGTAACCTGCATGGAAGAGCAGTTATTACACTAAACAGAAGGTGAGGGGTAACCTGCATGGAACAGCAGTTATTACACTAAACAGAAGGTGAGGGGTAACCTGCATGGAACAGCAGTTATTACACTAAACAGAAGGCGAGAGGTAACCTGCATGGAACAGCAGTTATTACACTAAACAGAAGGCGAGAGGTAACCTGCATGGAACAGCAGTTATTACACTAAACAAAAGGCGAGGGGTAACCTGCATGGAACAGCAGTTATTACACTAAACAGAAGGCGAGGGGGTAACCTGCATGGAACGGCAGTTATTACACTAAACAGAAGGTGAGAGGTAACCTGCATGGAACGGCAGTTATTACACTAAACAGAAGGTGAGGGGGTAACCTGCATGGAACGGCAGTTATTACACTAAACAGAAGGTGAGAGGGTAACCTGCATGGAACGGCAGTTATTACACTAAACAGAAGATGAGGGGGTAACCTGCATGGAACGGCAGTTATTACACTAAACAGAAGGTGAGAGGTAACCTGCATGGAACGGCAGTTATTACACTAAACAGAAGGTGAGAGGCAACCTGCATGGAACGGCAGTTATTACACTAAACAGAAGGTGAGAGGTAACCTGCATGGAACGGCAGTTATTACACTAAACAGAAGGTGAGAGGTAACCTGCATGGAACGGCAGTTATTACACTAATCAGAAGGGGAGGAGGGTAACCTGCATGGAACGGCAGTTATTACACTAAACAGAAGGTGAGAGGTAACCTGCATGGAACGGCAGTTATTACACTAAACAGAAGGTGAGGAGGTAACCTGCATGGAACGGCAGTTATTACACTAAACAGAAGGTGAGAGGTAACCTGCATGGAACGGCAGTTATTACACTAAACAGAAGGTGAGAGGTAACCTGCATGGAACGGCAGTTATTACACTAAACAGAAGGTGAGGGGTAACCTGCATGGAACGGCAGTTATTACACTAAACAGAAGATGAGAGGTAACCTGCATGGAACGGCAGTTATTACACTAAACAGAAGGTGAGAGGTAACCTGCATGGAACAGCAGTTATTACACTAAACAGAAGGAGAGAGGTAACCTGCATGGAACAGCAGTTATTACACTAAACAGAAGGTGAGAGGTAACCTGCATGGAACAGCAGTTATTACACTAAACAGAAGGTGAGAGGTAACCTGCATGGAACAGCAGTTATTACACTAAACAGAAGGTGAGAGGTAACCTGCATGGAACCGCAGTTATTACACTAAACAGAAGGTGAGAGAGTAACCTGCATGGAACAGCAGTTATTACACTAAACAGAAGGTGAGAGGTAACCTGCATGGAACAGCAGTTATTACACTAAACAGAAGGTGAGGAGGTAACCTGCATGGAACAGCAGTTATTACACTAAACAGAAGGTGAGGAGGTAACCTGCATGGAACAGCAGTTATTACACTAAACAGAAGGTGAGGGGGTAACCTGCATGAAACGGCAGTTATTACACTAAACAGAAGGTGAGGGGGTAACCTGCATGGAACAGCAGTTATTACACTAAACAGAAGGTGAGAGGTAACCTGCATGGAACAGCAGTTATTACACTAAACAGAAGGTGAGGGGTAACCTGCATGGAACAGCAGTTATTATACTAAACAGAAGGTGAGGGGTAACCTGCATGGAAGAGCAGTTATTATACTAAACAGAAGGTGAGGGGTAACCTGCATGGAACAGCAGTTATTATACTAAACAGAAGGAGAGGGGTAACCTGCATGGAACAGCAGTTATTACACTAAACAGAAGGTGAGGGGTAACCTGCATGGAACAGCAGTTATTACACTAAACAGAAGGTGAGAGGTAACCTGCATGGAACAGCAGTTATTACACTAAACAGAAGGTGAGAGGTAACCTGCATGGAACAGCAGTTATTACACTAAACAGAAGGTGAGAGGTAACCTGCATGGAACAGCAGTTATTACACTAAACAGAAGGTGAGGGGGTAACCTGCATGGAACAGCAGTTATTACACTAAACAGAAGGTGAGGAGGTAACCTGCATGGAACAGCAGTTATTACACTAAACAGAAGGTGAGAGGTAACCTGCATGGAACAGCAGTTATTACACTAAACAGAAGGTGAGGAGGTAACCTGCATGGAACAGCAGTTATTACACTAAACAGAAGGTGAGAGGTAACCTGCATGGAACAGCAGTTATTACACTAAACAAAAGGCGAGGGGTAACCTGCATGGAACAGCAGTTATTACACTAAACAGAAGGCGAGGGGGTAACCTGCATGGAACGGCAGTTATTACACTAAACAGAAGGTGAGAGGTAACCTGCATGGAACGGCAGTTATTACACTAAACAGAAGGTGAGGGGGTAACCTGCATGGAACGGCAGTTATTACACTAAACAGAAGGTGAGAGGGTAACCTGCATGGAACGGCAGTTATTACACTAAACAGAAGATGAGGGGGTAACCTGCATGGAACGGCAGTTATTACACTAAACAGAAGGTGAGAGGTAACCTGCATGGAACGGCAGTTATTACACTAAACAGAAGGTGAGAGGCAACCTGCATGGAACGGCAGTTATTACACTAAACAGAAGGTGAGAGGTAACCTGCATGGAACGGCAGTTATTACACTAATCAGAAGGGGAGGTGGTAACCTGCATGGAACGGCAGTTATTACACTAAACAGAAGGTGAGAGGTAACCTGCATGGAACAGCAGTTATTACACTAAACAGAAGGTGAGGAGGTAACCTGCATGGAACGGCAGTTATTACACTAAACAGAAGGTGAGAGGTAACCTGCATGGAACGGCAGTTATTACACTAAACAGAAGGTGAGAGGTAACCTGCATGGAACGGCAGTTATTACACTAAACAGAAGGTGAGGGGGTAACCTGCATGGAACGGCAGTTATTACACTAAACAGAAGGTGCGGGGGTAACCTGCATGGAACAGCAGTTATTACACTAAACAGAAGGTGAGGGGGTAACCTGCATGGAACAGCAGTTATTACACTAAACAGAAGGTGAGGGGGTAACCTGCATGGAACAGCAGTTATTACACTAAACAGAAGGAGAGAGGGTAACCTGCATGGAACAGCAGTTATTACACTAAACAGAAGGTGAGAGGTAACCTGCATGGAACAGCAGTTATTACACTAAACAGAAGGTGAGAGGTAACCTGCATGGAACAGCAGTTATTACACTAAACAGAAGGTGAGAGGTAACCTGCATGGAACAGCAGTTATTACACTAAACAGAAGGTGAGAGGGTAACCTGCATGGAACAGCAGTTATTACACTAAATAGAAGGTGAGAGGTAACCTGCATGGAACAGCAGTTATTACACTAAACAGAAGGTGAGAGGTAACCTGCATGGAACAGCAGTTATTACACTAAACAGAAGCTGAGAGGTAACCTGCATGGAACAGCAGTTATTACACTAAACAGAAGGTGAGAGGTAACCTGCATGGAACAGCAGTTATTACACTAAACAGAAGGTGAGAGGTAACCTGCATGGAACAGCAGTTATTACACTAAACAGAAGGAGAGAGGTAACCTGCATGGAACAGCAGTTATTACACTAAACAGAAGGTGAGAGGTAACCTGCATGGAACAGCAGTTATTACACTAAACAGAAGCTGAGAGGTAACCTGCATGGAACAGCAGTTATTACACTAAACAGAAGGTGAGAGGTAACCTGCATGGAACAGCAGTTATTACACTAAACAGAAGGTGAGGGGGTAACCTGCATGGAACAGCAGTTATTACACTAAACAGAAGGTGAGGGGTAACCTGCATGGAACAGCAGTTATTACACTAAACAGAAGGTGAGGAGGTAACCTGCATGGAACAGCAGTTATTACACTAAACAGAAGGTGAGGGGTAACCTGCATGGAACAGCAGTTATTACACTAAACAGAAGGTGAGAGAGTAACTTGCATGGAACAGCAGTTATTACACTAAACAGAAGGTGAGAGGTAACTTGCATGGAACAGCAGTTATTACACTAAACAGAAGGTGAGAGGTAACTTGCATGGAACAGCAGTTATTACACTAAACAGAAGGTGAGAGGGTAACCTGCATGGAACAGCAGTTATTACACTAAACAGAAGGTGAGAGGGTAACTAGCATGGAACAGCAGTTATTACACTAAACAGAAGGTGAGGGGGTAACCTGCATGGAACAGCAGTTATTACACTAAACAGAAGGTGAGAGGGTAACCTGCATGGAACAGCAGTTATTACACTAAACAGAAGGTGAGAGGTAACCTGCATGGAACAGCAGTTATTACACTAAACAGAAGGTGAGAGGTAACCTGCATGGAAACAGCAGTTATTACACTAATCAGAAGGGGAGGAGGTAACCTGCATGGAACAGCAGTTATTACACTAAACAGAAGGTGAGAGGTAACCTGCATGGAACAGCAGTTATTACACTAAACAGAAGGTAAGGAGGTAACCTGCATGGAACAGCAGTTATTATACTAAACAGAAGGTGAGGGGTAACCTGCATGGAACCGCAGTTATTACACTAAACAGAAGGTGAGAGAGTAACCTGCATGGAACAGCAGTTATTACACTAAACAGAAGGTGAGAGGTAACCTGCATGGAACAGCAGTTATTACACTAAACAGAAGGTGAGGAGGTAACCTGCATGGAACAGCAGTTATTACACTAAACAGAAGGTGAGGAGGTAACCTGCATGGAACGGCAGTTATTACACTAAACAGAAGGTGAAAGGTAACCTGCATGGAACAGCAGTTATTACACTAAACAGAAGGTGAGGGGGTAACCTGCATGGAACAGCAGTTATTACACTAAACAGAAGGTGAGGGGGTAACCTGCATGGAACAGCAGTTATTACACTAAACAGAAGGTGAGAGGTAACCTGCATGGAACAGCAGTTATTACACTAAACAGAAGGTGAGGGGTAACCTGCATGGAACAGCAGTTATTATACTAAACAGAAGGTGAGGGGTAACCTGCATGGAAGAGCAGTTATTATACTAAACAGAAGGTGAGGGGTAACCTGCATGGAACAGCAGTTATTATACTAAACAGAAGGTGAGGGGTAACCTGCATGGAACAGCAGTTATTACACTAAACAGAAGGTGAGAGGTAACCTGCATGGAACAGCAGTTATTACACTAAACAGAAGGTGAGGGGTAACCTGCATGGAACAGCAGTTATTACACTAAACAGAAGGTGAGAGGGTAACCTGCATGGAACAGCAGTTATTACACTAAACAGAAGGTGAGAGGTAACTAGCAGGGAACAGCAGTTATTACACTAAACAGAAGGTGAGGGGGTAACCTGCATGGAACAGCAGTTATTACACTAAACAGAAGGTGAGGGGGTAACCTGCATGGAACAGCAGTTATTACACTAAACAGAAGGTGAGAGGTAACCTGCATGGAACAGCAGTTATTACACTAAACAGAAGGTGAGAGGTAACCTGCATGGAACAGCAGTTATTACACTAAACAGAAGGTGAGAGGTAACCTGCATGGAACAGCAGTTATTACACTAATCAGAAGGGGAGGAGGTAACCTGCATGGAACAGCAGTTATTACACTAAACAGAAGGTGAGAGGTAACCTGCATGGAACAGCAGTTATTACACTAAACAGAAGGTGAGAGGTAACCTGCATGGAACAGCAGTTATTACACTAAACAGAAGGTGAGGGGGTAACCTGCATGGAACAGCAGTTATTACACTAAACAGAAGGTGAGGAGGTAACCTGCATGGAACAGCAGTTATTATACTAAACAGAAGGTGAGGGGTAACCTGCATGGAACCGCAGTTATTACACTAAACAGAAGGTGAGAGGTAACCTGCATGGAACAGCAGTTATTACACTAAACAGAAGGTGAGGAGGTAACCTGCATGGAACAGCAGTTATTACACTAAACAGAAGGTGAGGGGTAACCTGCATGGAACGGCAGTTATTACACTAAACAGAAGGTGAGGAGGTAACCTGCATGGAACAGCAGTTATTACACTAAACAGAAGGTGAGGGGTAACCTGCATGGAACGGCAGTTATTACACTAAACAGAAGGTGAGGGGTAACCTGCATGGAACAGCAGTTATTACACTAAACAGAAGGTGAGGAGGTAACCTGCATGGAACAGCAGTTATTACACTAAACAGAAGGTGAGGGGTAACCTGCATGGAACGGCAGTTATTACACTAAACAGAAGGTGAGAGAGTAACCTGCATGGAACAGCAGTTATTACACTAAACAGAAGGTGAGGAGGAAACCTGCATGGAACAGCAGTTATTACACTAAACAGAAGGTGAGAGGTAACCTGCATGGAACAGCAGTTATTACACTAAACAGAAGGTGAGGAGGTAACCTGCATGGAACAGCAGTTATTACACTAAACAGAAGGTGAGGGGGTAACCTGCATGGAACAGCAGTTATTACACTAAACAGAAGGTGAGAGGTAACCTGCATGGAACAGCAGTTATTACACTAAACAGAAGGTGAGAGGTAACCTGCATGGAACAGCAGTTATTACACTAAACAGAAGGTGAGAGGTAACCTGCATGGAGCAGCAGTTATTACACTAAACAGAAGGTGAGGGGGTAACCTGCATGGAACAGCAGTTATTACACTAAACAGAAGGTGAGAGGTAACCTGCATGGAACAGCAGTTATTACACTAAACAGAAGGTGAGGAGGTAACCTGCATGGAACAGCAGTTATTACACTAAACAGAAGGTGAGGAGGTAACCTGCATGGAACAGCAGTTATTACACTAAACAGAAGGTGAGGGGTAACCTGCATGGAACAGCAGTTATTACACTAAACAGAAGGTGAGGGGTAACCTGCATGGAACAGCAGTTATTACACTAAACAGAAGGTGAGAGGTAACCTGCATGGAACAGCAGTTATTACACTAAACAGAAGGTGAGGAGGTAACCTGCATGGAACGGCAGTTATTACACTAAACAGAAGGTGAAAGGTAACCTGCATGGAACAGCAGTTATTACACTAAACAGAAGGTGAGGGGTAACCTGCATGGAACAGCAGTTATTACACTAAACAGAAGGTGAGGGGTAACCTGCATGGAACAGCAGTTATTACACTAAACAGAAGGTGAGAGGTAACCTGCATGGAACAGCAGTTATTACACTAAACAGAAGGTGAGGAGGGTAACCTGCATGGAACGGCAGTTATTACACTAAACAGAAGGTGAAAGGTAACCTGCATGGAACAGCAGTTATTACACTAAACAGAAGGTGAGAGGTAACCTGCATGGAACAGCAGTTATTACACTAAACAGAAGGTGAGAGGTAACCTGCATGGAACGGCAGTTATTACACTAAACAGAAGGTGAGGAGGTAACCTGCATGGAACAGCAGTTATTACACTAAACAGAAGGTGAGAGGTAACCTGCATGGAACGGCAGTTATTACACTAAACAGAAGGTGAGAGGTAACCTGCATGGAACAGCAGTTATTACACTAAACAGAAGGTGAGGGGGTAACCTGCATGGAACAGCAGTTATTACACTAAACAGAAGGTGAGAGGTAACCTGCATGGAACAGCAGTTATTACACTAAACAGAAGGTGAGGAGGTAACCTGCATGGAGCAGCAGTTATTACACTAAACAGAAGGTGAGAGGTAACCTGCATGGAACAGCAGTTATTACACTAAACAGAAGGTGAGAGGTAACCTGCATGGAACAGCAGTTATTACACTAAACAGAAGGTGAGAGGTAACCTGCATGGAACAGCAGTTATTACACTAAACAGAAGGTGAGGAGGTAACCTGCATGGAACAGCAGTTATTACACTAAACAGAAGGTGAGGAGGTAACCTGCATGGAACGGCAGTTATTACACTAAACAGAAGGTGAAAGGTAACCTGCATGGAACAGCAGTTATTACACTAAACAGAAGGTGAGAGGTAACCTGCATGGAACAGCAGTTATTACACTAAACAGAAGGTGAGAGGTAACCTGCATGGAACAGCAGTTATTACACTAAACAGAAGGTGAGGGGGGTAACCTGCATGGAACAGCAGTTATTACACTAAACAGAAGGTAAGGAGGTAACCTGCATGGAACAGCAGTTATTATACTAAACAGAAGGTGAGGGGTAACCTGCATGGAACCGCAGTTATTACACTAAACAGAAGGTGAGGAGGAAACCTGCATGGAACAGCAGTTATTACACTAAACAGAAGGTGAGAGGTAACCTGCATGGAACAGCAGTTATTACACTAAACAGAAGGTGAGGAGGTAACCTGCATGGAACAGCAGTTATTACACTAAACAGAAGGGGGAGAGGTAACCTGCATGGAACAGCAGTTATTACACTAAACAGAAGGTGAGAGGTAACCTGCATGGAACAGCAGTTATTACACTAAACAGAAGGTGAGGGGGTAACCTGCATGGAACAGCAGTTATTACACTAAACAGAAGGTGAGAGGTAACCTGCATGGAACAGCAGTTATTACACTAAACAGAAGGTGAGAGGTAACCTGCATGGAGCAGCAGTTATTACACTAAACAGAAGGTGAGGGGTAACCTGCATGGAACAGCAGTTATTACACTAAACAGAAGGTGAGAGGTAACCTGCATGGAACAGCAGTTATTACACTAAACAGAAGGTGAGAGGTAACCTGCATGGAACAGCAGTTATTACACTAAACAGAAGGTGAGAGGTAACCTGCATGGAACGGCAGTTATTACACTAAACAGAAGGTGAGGAGGTAACCTGCATGGAACAGCAGTTATTACACTAAACAGAAGGTGAGAGGGTAACCTGCATGGAACAGCAGTTATTACACTAAACAGAAGGTGAGAGGGTAACCTGCATGGAACAGCAGTTATTACACTAAACAGAAGGTGAGGGGTAACCTGCATGGAACAGCAGTTATTACACTAAACAGAAGGTGAGGAGGTAACCTGCATGGAACAGCAGTTATTACACTAAACAGAAGGTGAGAGGGTAACCTGCATGGAACAGCAGTTATTACACTAAACAGAAGGTGAGAGGTAACCTGCATGGAACAGCAGTTATTACACTAAACAGAAGGTGAGAGGTAACCTGCATGGAACAGCAGTTATTACACTAAACAGAAGGTGAGAGGGTAACCTGCATGGAACAGCAGTTATTACACTAAACAGAAGGTGAGAGGTAACCTGCATGGAACAGCAGTTATTACACTAAACAGAAGGTGAGAGGTAACCTGCATGGAACAGCAGTTATTACACTAAACAGAAGGTGAGGGGGTAACCTGCATGGAACAGCAGTTATTACACTAAACAGAAGGTGAGAGGTAACCTGCATGGAACAGCAGTTATTACACTAAATAGAAGGTGAGAGGTAACCTGCATGGAACAGCAGTTATTACACTAAACAGAAGGTGAGAGGGTAACCTGCATGGAACAGCAGTTATTACACTAAACAGAAGGTGAGAGGTAACCTGCATGGAACAGCAGTTATTACACTAAACAGAAGGTGAGAGGTAACCTGCATGGAACAGCAGTTATTACACTAAACAGAAGGTGAGGAGGGTAACCTGTATGGAACAGCAGTTATTACACTAAACAGAAGGTGAGGAGGTAACCTGCATGGAACAGCAGTTATTACACTAAACAGAAGGTGAGGAGGTAACCTGCATGGAACAGCAGTTATTATACTAAACAGAAGGTGAGGGGTAACCAGCATGGAACAGCAGTTATTACACTAAACAGAAGGTGAGGGGGTCACCTGCATGGAGCAGCAGTTATTACACTAAACAGAAGGTGAGGGGTAACCTGCATGGAACAGCAGTTATTACACTAAACAGAAGGTGAGAGGTAACCTGCATGGAACAGCAGTTATTACACTAAACAGAAGGTGAGGAGGTAACCTGCATGGAACAGCAGTTATTACACTAAACAGAAGGTGAGAGGTAACCTGCATGGAACAGCAGTTATTACACTAAACAGAAGGTGAGAGGTAACCTGCATGGAACAGCAGTTATTACACTAAACAGAAGGTGAGGGGTAACCTGCATGGAACAGCAGTTATTACACTAAACAGAAGGTGAGAGGTAACCTGCATGGAACAGCAGTTATTACACTAAACAGAAGGTGAGAGGTAACCTGCATGGAACAGCAGTTATTACACTAAACAGAAGGTGAGAGGTAACCTGCATGGAACAGCAGTTATTACACTAAACAGAAGGTGAGAGGGTAACCATGCATGGAACAGCAGTTATTACACTAAACAGAAGGTGAGAGGTAACCTGCATGGAACAGCAGTTATTACACTAAACAGAAGGTGAGGGGTAACCTGCATGGAACAGCAGTTATTACACTAAACAGAAGGTGAGGGGTAACCTGCATGGAACAGCAGTTATTTCACTAAACAGAAGGTGAGAGGTAACCTGCATGGAACAGCAGTTATTACACTAAACAGAAGGTGAGTGGTAACCTGCATGGAACAGCAGTTATTACACTAAACAGAAGGTGAGAGGTAACCTGCATGGAACAGCAGTTATTACACTAAACAGAAGGTGAGAGGTAACCTGCATGGAACAGCAGTTATTACACTAAACAGAAGGTGAGAGGTAACCTGCATGGAACAGCAGTTATTACACTAAACAGAAGGTGAGAGGGTAACCTGCATGGAACAGCAGTTATTACACTAAACAGAAGGTGAGGGGGTAACCTGCATGGAACAGCAGTTATTACACTAAACAGAAGGTGAGGGGGTAACCTGTATGGAACAGCAGTTATTACACTAAACAGAAGGTGAGGGGGTAACCTGCATGGAACAGCAGTTATTATCCTCTTCCCTGAGGCATCATCCTATTATAGAACATGACTTGTTCAAAGGTCATCTGCTCTCAGATTTTGGAGAAGCGGTGAGACACTTGTCTCTTCTGTTGATGTGAATGTCACAGATTTCCTTGTATTCTTCCACAGAGGAAACAAAAAAAGACTGCACTATAATATCTAGGAGAAGAGGCAGGAGCAAGAATCGAGCACAAATCACTGAGAGGAAAGATCAGTAAAAAGCACTACAGGAAGCTGAAACATCCTATTGAAAAGTGCTTTTATAACACGGAATAAGGTATAAGCCATCAGTCAGCTTTCAATCCCTGCACTCTCATACACCTTTGAAATTGTAGCCCAGCCTCATAAAAATCTTGACAAATTAGATGTAAGAACAGTAAAGCTCCTCCATGCCCACTAGGTAATCTCTAAGAATCAGTTTATGCTGAGACTTTGCATCGCAGAGCTGAGGGTGGTTGGCTCTTGTAGAAATAGATTACACACACACACGGGCCTAGCAGCATTCTCAGACACAAATACTCAAAAAGTGACCAAGTACAAAAATGAATGGGCAGAATCCATCTCCATCCTTAAACTTAGGCCAAGAGTTTGATGCACAGAAACAATGAGTGAGAATATTTTCAGAAAAAAGCAAAACAAGGGAAAAAAAATCCCTAGACCAGCAAGCAAGAGAAAACAAAGGAGAAATACAGTGAGAAATACAACGAGTTATTTCAGTTGTCACACATGGAGCAACCTGATGCAGGCTTGGCTAAGGAGAGGTGAACGTAGATGTAAAAATGAGAAATTGGTAACTGTGGCATGGGACGGTGGACTATGGACAAGATGGTTCACAGACTGCATAGAAAACTACAGGAAGACATTAGTGAAATGGCACATGGAGAGGGCCATGGATCACACCATGTCCCATGACCTCCCCCAGCGTTCCCGCACAGTAAATTGGAGAGATTGAGATTGCACCCAACATACCCTGGTTTAAGAGTATGATATGCATGAACCTAACACATTTGGAGACAGTACCCCAATGAAGTAAAACCTTCAGCAGACCTTGATGTGACACAGACTGACAATGGTGGGAAACGGAGGAGGCTGGGCCGGTGATATCATCCCCACGCTTTATAAAGTACCACCATGTGTTCTTCACACTTCACAAAATGTTGCTTTTGTTCCTTCCAGCTTTTACTAACTCTGTCCCCTGACTTATATGAAGAGACTTAACTCCCTACCCAAGGGTCCATCAGCCATAGAAATGCGTCAGGGAGCCTAACCTGTATTAAACACAACCTTCAACTTTATGACTTTCTCCAGACTTCCTCCAACTCAGCTTGAGGGTTAACAAATGGCTTCCAGTCATCTGCAGAGGCTGATGGATTCACCGTCCTGCTTTTCCTAGATAAAGATGTGAAATGGGGAGCAGCACAACCTGTTCTTTCCAACACTGCAAACAGTTAGTGACTCTAGCGAGCACACACACGAGTACTGCAGTGATCCCTCTGCTTCCCTCGCTCATTGATGACCAATCCTTCCAGCCCAAGGAACAAAAGCCTCAGCTGGGAATGGATCCCAGACTCCTCACAGCTGGCAAATCCACACTGCCACCTTTCCATATAGAGAAAGCATTTCTACTAAAACCTGCCATAATACAACACCTTCATCTTCTCATCTAAACAAGGTGGTTTCTAAAATGTACTCATTTTCTGTACAGTATTCGCTGATATTGGAATTCATCACCATTAAAGTATTTTGAAATGATAAAACTGAAGAGAATGTTTACTTCCTGTCATATGAAGCTCATTATGCCCTATATATGTTGCAATGTAAACCGGAGTGATAATTAACTCTGTTATTTGAACTTCGGTATAGAAAAGTTATAAATAAATACATAAATATATTGTACATCACAGAGGCCTTTGTGCTATAAATGCTGTGTACTATCTATGTCATATCTGTAGGCAGTTCTTATCAACACTAAAGAAACAATTATTCTATTATTAGAGAGCGTAATGTCACTGACTCTATGGAGTTGGATGAGATGGGGGTAAGGATGATATTATCACTGAGTAGAGGTGGATGAGATATGGGCAAGGATTATATGAGGATGATATTGTCACTAACTATGGAGGTGAATGAGTTGGGGGTGAGGATGATAGGGTGATGTCATTAACTATATGTAGGTGGATGAAGCAGGGGTGAGGGTGATATTGTCCCTGACTATGTTGGTGCATGAGGGGTGAAGGTGATATTTATTTATTTATTTGCAGTTTTTTTTATATACCAACATTTGTTTAGTAACCTCACATCGGTTCACAATTAACAGAAACATTGCAGCTGTGCCAATTAGAACGAACATGTGCAACAGTGCGTTACAATAAACAATAAAAAACATTTACAATAATCAATAAACTTTACAATAAACTTGTTAATGAACATATGCAATAGTGCTTTACAATAAACTAGTTAACCGGGGGGGAGGGGAGAGAACAGTGGAACAATGAAAGGGAAAAATAAAATAGTGGTACAAAGCAAATTGTTATCTCACTGAATTTATGTCTATAAATAAATAGAATGAATTTTATAAAACACAATTGGAAAAGAGAAAAGCTGGGTAAGAGAGAAAGAAATGGGATAGAAGTCTTATATACAATATTGTTAATGACTCTGTGGGGATGACTCTGTTAATGACTTTGTTAATGACTGTTAATGACTGTGGGGATAGATGAGTTGGGGGTGAGGATGATATGAGGGTGATGTCATTAACTCTATGTTGGTGGATGAAACAGGGGTGAAGATGATATTGTTAATGACTGTGGAGATGGATGAGTTGGGGGTGAGGATGATATGAGGGTGATGTCATTGACTCTATGTTGGTGGATGAAGCAGGGGTGAGGGTGATATTGTTAATGACTCTGTGGAGATGGATGAGTTGGGGGTGAGGATGATATGAGGGTGATGTCATTAACTCTATGTTGGTGGATGAAGCAGGGGTGAAGGTGATATTGTTAATGACTCTGTGGAGATGGATGAGTTGGGGGTGAGGATGATATGAGGGTGATGTCATTAACTCTATGTAGGTGGATGAAGCAGGGGTGAGGGTGATATTGTTAATGACTCTGTGGAGATGGATGCGTTGGGGGTGAGGATGATATGAGGGTGATGTCATTGACTCTATGTTGGTGGATGAAACAGGGGTGAAGATGATATTGTTAATGACTGTGGAGATGGATGAGTTGGGGGTGAGGATGATATGAGGGTGATGTCATTAACTCTATGTAGGTGGATGAAGCAGGGGTGAGGGTGATATTGTCACTGACTATGTTGGTGCATGAGGGGTGAAGGTGATATTGTTAATGACTCTGTGGAGATGGATGAGTTGGGGTGAGGATGATGTGAAGGAAATATTGTGACTGTCACTGACTGTGGGAGTGTTTGATAATGAGTGTGATTTTCTCAATGTTGATTTTTACGATGGCCCTTTTAATGACTTTACAATGTACAAATAAACCTGTTTTCTGCAGGACAAACAAAGACGTTATATCCATGATGCTTGCCATAATCTTCCCATCCGATAATAACTTTTGGTGAATAAGGATTGTGAAGAACTTGTCATTGTTCACAGTGGAATGGACATTTAATGAATTAGTTAAATAATAAACTGCCTAGATCCACTAATGTGTGTATATGTGGTATAGAAGAACCTTTTAAATAAATAAATTAATTAAACCTAGGAAAGGTAGCAATGAAGGAGCAAACTTTTCCAATTTGCAGATAATGCAAAATTATTCAAAGCAGTTAAAACACGAACAGATTGTGAGAAACGTAGAAATGACAGCAAAAAAGGACCAAATGGTCCATCCAGTCTGCCCAGCAAGCTTATGGTAGTATCTGCTGCGCTGTGCAGGTTACCCTCATGCTTATCAGTTTCCCAGATCATAAAAGTCAGGGCCCTCGGTTACTGACTGAAGCCAATTCCCTGTTACCCCTTGCTGATGAAGCAGAGAGCAATGATGGAGTTTCGTTGATAGTATGTAGACTTTTTGGTTAAGGATAGTAACTGCCGCACCAGCAAGTTACCCCCATGCTTATTTGTTTCCCCAGACCATAAAAGTCAGGGCGCTTGTTGGTTGCTGTCTGAATCCAATTCCCCTTTTCAGCTTTTCTCCCTGCTGTTGAAGCAGAAAAGCAATTTTGGAGTTGCATCAAAGTATCAGGCTTATTGGTTAAGGGTGGTAACTCCCATGAACTCGTTTCTTCATTCCCATCCTCTAACTTTTAGGGATCCTCAGTGTTTATCCCACGCCTTTTTTAATTCTTTCACTGTTTTCATCTTCACCACCAACTCCGGAAGGGCCTTCCAGGCATCCACCACCCTCTCTGAAGAAGAAGAGGAACTGCAAAAGGACCTTGTGAGATGGAGGAACTAATTATCTAAATGACAGATGAAATTTAATGTGTACAAGTGCAAAGTAATGTAGGGAAAGATAATTCAAACTACAGGTACCTGATGCTGGGTTTTGTATTAGAAGTCACAACCTGGTCATTATGGACAAGGCCTAAGAACATAAGAAGTGCCATGCGGGGTCAGACCAAGATCCACAGAGCCCAGCATCCTGTCTCAACAGTGGCCAGTCCATGCCCCAAATACCTGGTGGATCCCAAACTAAATGTATTCCTTCTCACTCCCAGGGACAGGGATGGCTTTCTTTAGTCTCCCTGGCTAAGAAAGGTTTATGGACTTTTCCGCTAGGAACTCGTCCAAACCTCTTTTAAACCCTGCTATGCTCATTGCCCTGATCCCATCCTCTGGCAACAGATTCCACAGCTCGATAGGGCACGGAGTGAGAGAGAAGTTTCCATGATTTGTTCTGAATCTGCTGGTTGTTCGTTGCATGGAGTGTCCCCTAGTTTTAGTATTATTTGAAAAAGTGAAATAATCATCCTCTATTTACCTGTTCCACTCCACTCATGGTTTTATAAACTTATATCATGCCCCATCTCAGCCCCTATCATGTCTCCTTTCCGAGCTGAGGAGCCTTCACCTGCAGCCATCTCACGCCCTTTATCATTTCCGTTGCCTTCTGTCGCACCTTTTCTAGTTGTGCGGTCTTTCATGAGATGGGGGCGACCAGAACTGCACATATAATAGTCAAGGTGGGGGTGCACCATGGCTCGATACAGAGGCACTATAAAAAAAAACAAGCCTCTTTGGTAAATCCCCCTGCAGTCAATATAAACAACCAACCAACAGGGATACAATATTTGTGCTGAAATCTGATGTCCGGTACTGCTTTATGTGGGTAATAACTGCTTTTTGGTTAAAACTCAAAGAAAAGACAAGTACCACTTTGCTCTATTTAAAGCAACCAATTTTTCTTTTTCTCTTTCTTTTCTTATGAAAATAAAACCTGATAATAGTTATTCTTCAGGAGTGTTCTAAAATACTTGTCCTGGATTAACAACCCTCTGATGTGGATCTTAATTTTTTTTTAACAGCTCTATTGCAATGTATCATAAAACTTATCTTGCTCACTTGCTTGCTGTTGTTGTGTTCGAAAACAATCCTTGTTAAAATACATGTCTGTCCGACACTGGCAGTGTTTCGATGCATTGCGTCTGCGTCAGGGGCTGGAGAGCTGGATTAAACACATAGAATGTAGTCAATAGTCGGACCAAAAACCAGAAACCAGCACTATCTTTATGTACTTACTTGTAATAGTATCTCAATGTCTTCTAACTGCCAACTCACCCATCTTAAAAAATCTTCACTGGCTCCCCATCCAAGCCAGAATCATCTACAAATCCATCACCATCATCTACAAGTCAATCCATCACCTTACCTCCCTGGACCTTCAATATCCGCTCAGCCTTCATTCTTCTCAAAGACCAATCAGAGAAGTCCACCGAGGATCCCTTCAGGTACCAAACACAAAATCCACCCGACACACAACGGCAAGAGATCGGGCATTCTCGACAGCTGGACCCTCACTTTGGAACTCCATCCCCACAAATCTGCGCCTAGAACCCTGCCTACCAACTTTCCGCAAAAGATTGAAGACCTGGCTTTTCAAACAAGCCTTCCCGGACAACTCATAACCCCTTCCAAGCCCTGTAACAACGTTACCATTTGGTACTGTAAATAATCATTAAGTTATTTATCTTATCCCCTACAGTTCTTTTACTCCTCACTGTTCATCTTTTTTCTCTCTCCCAGTTATTCTACCCCTGGTTTTTTGTAACTGCCTCCCCTTGCACTAGTTTAGTTCTACTGTTTGATGCACCCCTTGGTTCTATGTAAACCGACATGATGTGACCTGTTCATGAATGCCGGTATATAAAAAATCTAAATAAATAAAAAAATAAAAAATCTCATCATCAGGCGGCTTTTAGCTTTCTTTCTACCTATGCAAATGGCTCTCTGCCAGTCACCTTCTTTCCTCACCTTATGCCCACCCACTATGTCCATGTATCCAGGCACTTCCATTGCCGTCACTCAAGGATACTCCATTTAATAGTCTAAAGCATCAATCTGAGATCCAAAATTCCTTCCAGTGTACATCCTTGGCTCACTATACTGGACGCCACTACCTCTTACTGCTAGAAATATCAAGTGGGCACAGAACACTGAAGACGTAAAGCAGCCTGGCTTAAAGAAGAGAACACAGAGACAAAAGCAGAGAGCGGTCTTTGTGGGCCTGTAGGGAGTTAAGATAGGATTAATACAAGTAAGGAGATTAGTTCCGCTTGTTGTGAGTCAGGGGAATTAATTAAATACTATCAGTAAGTTAGCGCTGGAAAAGCCCTAAAATTAAGAAACCAGGTTGTTAAACCACAATACTATCAAACTATCAGGAGAGGGGAGATGAGCAGTTAACAGCCCCATTTAAGGATTCAAAATAATCATCAAGTGGCTTCCACACCCGAGACCAGGAGGCAAGGCGATGTATTTAATTGTAACTGCCGTCTCATACTTACAATAGAAGCAAAATGAGTTCCACCAGAAATGTTCATTAAGCAAATCACTGTGCTTCCAAAAGGTCAAAATAAGAGACAGGGTGACCCCTATGAAAAAAGTCCAAAAATATGCGGTGGAAAGGCAAGCGCTGCTCCCCAGAGGATTCCTATCCAAAACGTAATAGGATCCTGGAAAGATAACATCCGGGGTACAGTATCCCATACTTGCCGCCAAAAAGAAAGGAGAATAGGACAACAAAACAACATATGGGATAACCTCGCTTTCAGAAGGGAACATGACCAACAATGATGCGAAGCCAGCAGGCCGACTCGGAAAAGTTTCCACGGAGTCCACACTGCTGTCCGTGAAATAAAAAAGGAAGTTTGAGTTAAGCTGGAAGGCAGTGAAATGCGTAATGAGGAGCCCAAAAAATACTCCCGTTTTACCTCTTCTCATGAACATTCACATTCTGAACTCCAAAGAGAATGGAGTCCAGTCGGTGGTGCACAATAAGAAAAGCTCTTGAGAGATTTATAAATATGAGAAGCCAGATGTCTTTATAGAAAACAAAGGCATGGGAAATTCATCCAATTGGTAGGAGGAGAGATCAGTGAAGGCCAGACAAGCACGAAGCTGAAGCTAGGCATAGAACTGAGTGCATAGGAGAGCATTTTTCTGACCGAAATGAACAAAAGAAAGTAGGGCCCCATTCTGCAAAAATTGAGAAAGAAACCAGAGACCCTGAGTCTGCCACGTTTTCCAATTAAGTAAAAGACCTCCAACCTGAAAATGAGAATTTAACCATGGGGTAGCAAACTGGAGCGACCCCAAGGCAGATGAGAGGAGGGATCTGAATGTTCAAACTCCACGCATGCCCTATGCGTAGAGGAGATAATAGGGTGGAGTTTTAAAATGCCTTTACAGGATATCCCAACCAGAGCCTCCAAGGGGAAGGGATAAATTAAGTCCCGCTCCATTTGCAGCCAGCAGGGTGTCTCCGAAGGTGACAGACTATCCGAAAACCAATAGTACCCTTGCTGTAAAAGATGATGATAGCTGTAAAAATCAGGAACGTTAACCCCTCGGCAGCTTTTATCTGCTTTCAATTTAGACAGAGCAAATAGTACCCTTGCTGTAAAAGAAAATCTTGATGATAGCTGTAAAAATCAGGGAAGTTAACCCCTCCACGGCCTTTATCTGCTTTCAATTTGGACAGAGCAATGCGAGGGGATTTTTGGTTCCATAAAAATCGCCCCAATATATGATCTACTTCTAAATAAAAATCCCGTGAGAAAAAAATAGGGACCATGGAGAAAACAAAACTGAGGCGAGAAGCTAGCACCATCTTAATGGTGTCCAGATGGCCCCACCAAGTCAAGCGCAGTGGTGACCATTGTGTAATAGCATCTCGTAGCATTTGTAATAGAGTAGACTCACAATGGGAAACTGCGTTGGAAATGTTGGGAAAAAAAAAGAAACCCCTAAATATTTAAGACCTTTGGTAGACACTTGAAATGGGAAATTAGAAAGATCCACACAGGCCCCTAGTGGGTTAAGGGGGAGCAATTCGGTTTTATGCCAGTTCACTTTATAGCCTAAAAAGAGGGAATAATGAGAAATTAAAGATAATAATGGAGGCAAGGACATAAGAGGATTAAATTATCATCGGCATAAGCTGATAATTTATTAGAGGCAGCGCCAATTGTTATGCCTTCAATGGCCGTATCACAGCGAATTGCTATAAGCAAGGGTTCCAGTGCCAGGTTAAAAAGGAAAGGAGGGGACAAGGGGCAACCTTGCCTGGTACATCTTTGGAGAGTGAACCGGGGGGGGGATATCTTGCTATTGAGGTAAAGAAAAGCTGAGGGGCTGTGATAAAGCCATTGAATCCAGGTGAAAAAGGAAGTGCCAAAACCAAACCATCTTAAAACTTCAAACAAATATATGACCATTCCACTCGATCGAACGCTATCTCAGCATCCAGGAAGAGAGCAATGACCGGAGGTGAGCTGGATTTTGCCCTTTCCATAATGTAAAAAAAGTCTGCATTTTATTGGAAATTAGTCTGTTTATGATGAAACCAGTTTGGATGGACGATAGACCCTATGACTTGCGCTACTCTAATAGCCAAAATGTTGGTTAGAAGCTTGAAATCAGTATTGAGAAGCAAGATAGGATGGTAGCTGGTAATTAACTGGGAGTCCCTTCCAGACTTACAGGCCGATACAGTACAGTGCACTCCGGTGGAGCGCACTGTTAACCGGCATTTGGACGATCGTTTTTGACGCGCTAGCTTTACCCCTTATTCAGTAAGGGGTAATAGCGCGTCCAACCCCCCCCCCCCCCCCCCCCGAGACTAATAGCGCCCACAACATGCAAATGCATGTTGATGGCCCTATTAGGTATTCCCACGCGTTACAGTAAGTAAAATGGCAGCCAAGCCGCACATTTTACTTTAAGAAATTAGCGCCTACCCAAAGGTAGGATGGCGCTTTTCTGTGCACCCTCCGACTTAATATCATGGCGATATTAAGTCGGAGGTCCCAAAAGTAAAAAAAAGTTAAAAATGAAAAAAAAATAATTTAAAATGGGCCCGCAGCTCGCGGGTTGAAAACTGAACGCTCAATTTGCCGGCATCCGGTTTCCGAACCCTTTTGTATCCTCCAAAGCACTGGGTTAAACCTCCATAAACATCCTCATTGGGGGAGGAGGGCAGGTTCATGGAAATAGCAATCGCTGCATGATCGTACACTAAAATGGGTTGGATTAAGGCCAAACAAACATTGGGAAGGAGAGAACTGGAGACTAAAAAGTAGTCAATACGGGAGTAAGTAAGGTGGGAGCAGAAAAGAAAGTATAGTCTTTGGCTGTGGGATGTAGGACTCACCACAGGTTGGCAATCAGATTGTGTAGAGCCTTATATGCTCTAGAATATGAAATTCTAGCTGTTGACTGCTTGTCCAGTATGCAATCTAAGGGCTGGTTAAAATCGCCCCCCAAAATCAGGTGAGATACATTGTCTCTTAGTAACTGAAAAGAAATTGCTTGAAAAAACATAGGATCATCCACATTTGGAGCATACTCATTGAAAAAGCGAAAATATACTGACCCAATAGATGCCTTAACTGAGACCCACCGACCAAATCAGCCTGGCTTCTGGATGCCAGAACCCCAAATTTCTTGTGAAATAAAATGGCCACACCTCGCTTCTTATGTTGGGCAGGACTGAAATAAACTTCCCCAACCCAAGCCTCCTGTAGCTTCCGAGATTCCGATCCCGAAAGGAGTGTCTCCTGAAATCGGGATGTAGAGAGTGCAGATAAGCCAGAATTTGTTTCCTTTTAATTGGGTGTGTAAGCCCATTAACATTAAGAGATACTATCTGTAATGAGGGAGAGAGAGCCATTTGGGTGAGAAAAGAAATGGATACTGCACAACGCCTCCCCAAAAAAATATAGATAAACAAAGATATAGTGCTGGATGGGCCACAAAAGAAAAATAAAAGAAACAAAAAACCCCCCAAAAAGCAGATTTATGGTTATACACAACATATCATAAAAAATATCAAACATGTAGGCATGTAATAAGCCAAAAACAACTGGCTACTGAGGCAATAAAATGGGCCTCTTAGCAGAGCCAAACTCCAGCGAGATCCAATTGAATCAATTGAAAAGAAATCTGAAGGGGGCATCCCCCAGTCGTGCCATCAGCTACTGAAAAAATGGATAAAGGAAAAAGAAAAACAGGCCTAGGAGAAGTATACCAAGAGAGCATAAAACAATGTCTTGCAAATAGAAAAGGCCTGCTCAGAAAATGGCAAAGGTAAAAAAAATATCGACGACCTCATCCTATGTTCTTTAATGTCGAACAACTTAAACCGTCGAAATACTGCAGTAATTGTACCAAGGAAAAAAAAAAACAGTCTCTTAGAAGAAACACGTTTCTTGTATTCCTTCAGGTCACCATGATCGGTGACAGTTCCAGTGATGAAAGAAATGTCTCTAAGGCCTTCAGGGTCTTAAAGTTTTTAATTTGAATATGGCAGGTAACGCGCATCCATGCTGGGTACAGAAGGACAAAACGGGCGCCCATGGCTTGTAAACGCGGGCAAAACACCAGAAAGGCTTTCCTGCGAGCAGCTGTAGATTTCGTCAAATCCGGCACAAACAAAATAGTATAACCTTGGTAGGTAAGTGGCGCCGTGGCTCAAGCAGTCGACAACACTTCCAATACCTGCAAGTACCAAAAGAGCTGTATATAACTGTATATGTTGCAAACCTCAAAAAGACAACAAGGTGGAATCAGTAAAAAATGGACTTTATTGAATCTTGCCCGACTCTGGCCGAGTTTCGCTCTATGAGCTGCCTCAGGGACTATTGCAAACAAATAAAAACAAATAAAAAGACACACAAACATAAATATTTGAAACAACAAGTAAAATGCAATATAAAAGATTGTATAAATCATATTAAATAATATAAAATGAAAATAGACATATTGCACTATAAATTGAAATTACAACTATGTGTCTAGCTTGTTTGTGTGTATACAAATACATATGCAATTATTTTATAAGACAAGTGTGCATTTGAGTGTACAGATACCAATGCAACAAAACAATAAAATGACAAACAAAATCAAATAAATATATACAATATCTATATAAAATATATATAAAGTATATATAAATATAAAAGGGAGAACGTGTGTGCATATAAACAACTTAAGAAATCAGCCTTGTAAAAGGAGCATCAATCATTGAAGGAATGATAATATATTATCGGGCGGATTTTAAAAGCCTTGCTCGCGTAAATCCGCCTGGATTTACGCGAGCAGGGTCTTGTGCGCCGGCGCGCCTATTTTCCATAGGCCGTCGGCACGCGCAGAGCCCCGGGACGCGCGTAGGTCCCAGGGGTTTTGGAAGGAGCGTGTCGGGGGCATGTCAGGGGGGCGGGACCCAATGACGCTGCATTTCGGGGGCGGGGCATGGCGTTTCGGGGGCATGGTCCAGGCCTCCGGACGAGCCCCCGGGTCGGAGGATGGCACGCCAGCAGTCCGCTGGCGCGCGTAGATTTACGTCTGCTTCTCGCAGGCGTAAATCTACGGACAAAGGTAAGGGGGAGGTTTAGATAGGGCCGGGGGGGGTGGGTTAGGTAGAGGAAGGGAGGGGAAGGTGAGGGGAGAGTGAAAGAGAGTTCCCTCCGAGGCCGCTCTGATTTCGGAGCGGCCTCGGAGGGAACGGAGGTAGGCTGCACGGCTCGGCGCACGCCGGCTGCCCAAAATTGGCAGCCTTGCGCACGCCGATCCAGGATTTTAGAGGATACGCGTGGCTATGCGCATATCTTATAAAATCCACCGTACTTTTGTTTGCGCCTGCTGCGCAAACAAAAGTACGCGATCGTGTTTTTAAAAATCTACCCCCTTATGTATAACCTTTATATGAAACTACAAAATAAACCGGGGTGTATGGAAAAGAGAAAAGAAAAACAGAAAAACAGAAAATGATAACAAAAAAATGAAAAATAAGGAAATAATAAAATAAATAAACAAAATTAAATCAAATCAAAATAGTGTGGATGGTTTTCAGGATTTATTTATGAATCTCATATAATGAAAAAGATTCTAAAGAAAACTCTTATATATCGTATGTACCTTTTGAACCACTTGAGTTGGCTCAGATAAGTGTGGACGTAGTATATATCATAATTGGAGAAACATTAATCAGCGAACTGACTATCGGACCTGTTTTAAAAACAGATGCTTTCAACAGCAGACCACTGTAAGGGCAGTGATATCACAATTCTTTCAAAGGAAAGAGAGAAAATTAGAACAATAAAATTTTTAGAAAAATAAAAATTCTTTTAATTATCATTACCCTATATCTAATTATAAATTGCTCAAACCAAAACTGAATAAAACTGATATTTCCTTGCATCTGTGATTCACTATATCGTCAGTGCTAAAGGTATAAATGATATGTATGGCAGTGCTCTTCAGGCGTGTCTAAAACCAACTGCTTAAAATCAAAAAATAATAAAAATGCTCAAAAAAACTAGTGCCACTAAAATAGATTCTAAATAACATTCCATAGAATCATAAAAATTAAGTGCTGAATTTAACCTGACATCAAAACTGGAGAGTGGCAAGCCTAAGAAAATACATTTAAACTCACTAAGGATTTGAGAAGTAAGAAACACATTTAGCACAATAAAATTTGAATACAAGTATGCCCAGCAGTTGTATTTCAAAGTAATAGTGAGCCTTTATCTTATTTATTTATTTATTTCTTTTATATACCGACATTCAATCGAGATATCACATCGATTTCCAGATAACTAAAAGAATAGGGTGGTAACAGCCCTATTTTACATTATAACATGGTAATAAATATAACAATTATAACAGAAAAAACAGCAATAACAGAAATACATGGAACAACAGATTATAGTATATAACATCCTACTTAATAAACGAAGGATGACCGACGTGCCGCAAATGCGCAGTAGAGACCAGCTCTACCGCGCATGTGCGGGCGAGCACGTCGGTCTGAGCCAGAAAAAAAGAAAAAAAATGGCGGCGTCCAGTGGCAGCGGCGGCGTTCGAGTGGCAGCAGCGGCGGCGGCGGCGTCCGGTGGTACTGGCGGCGGCGGGTGGCAGCGGCAGTGGCAGCGGCGTCGGGTGGCAGCGGCGGTGGCAGCGGCGGCGGCGTCGGGTGGCAGCAGCGGCGGCGGCGTCGGGTGGCAGCGGCGGCAGCGAGGGAGGAGAGAGAGAGGGAGGGACTGACAGAGCGAGGGAGGGACTGAGTGAGGGGGGGGGAGAGAGAGGGAGTGGGACTGAGTGAGAGGGAGGGAGGGAGTGGGACTGAGTGAGAGGGGGGGACTGAGGTGGGAGGGGGGAGAGAGAGTGAGGAGGGGAGAGAGAGAGGGAGAGAGTGAGGGAGTGGGACTGAGAGAGGGAGGGAGTGGGACTGAGAGAGAGAGGGAGTGGGACTGAGGGAGAGTGAGTGGGACTGAGTGTGAGTGAGAGGGAGGGAGAGAGGGGGGAGGGAGTGAGTGAGACTGAGTGGGAGGGAGGGACTGAGTGAGAGGAGAGGGAGGAGTGGGTGAGAGGGAGGGAGGTAGGGGGTGGTGAAGAGTGAGGGGAGAGAGAATGAGGGGGAGGTGAGAGACAGAGGGATGTAGCCCGTTTTAACGGGCTTAACAAGCCGTATGTACATAAATGACTTGTTGAAAAAGATAATTTATGGTTGGGGATAGAAGGGAGGGTTGAGGGGGTAGAGGAGGGGGGGAGGGGAGGGATAGGTGGGAGGAAGGTAGTGTCAGGGAGGATGAGGGTGGGGCGAGATGCTTGTGGGGGGGTGTGGTGTGTTGCGTTCGGGCAGGTTAAGGGTCAGGTGGGAAGGCTTTTAAAAACAGCCATGTTTTGAGGTGTTTTTTGAAGACTTGTAATGAAGGTTCATTTCTGAGACAGGTGGGGAGGGAGTTCCATAGGGTAGGTCCCGCTATTGTTATGGCTCGTTTGCGGGTTGCGTTGAGGTGTGCAGCTTTGAGATTGGGGACGGCTAGGAGGCCAGTGTTGGTGGACCTGAGATTTCTTTGTGTGGGGTATGGGTGTATTGCGGTGTTTAGCCAGTTCATTTCGTTGTTGTTTATTTTTTTGTGTATGAGGGTGAGGGTTTTATATTGGATTCTTTGTGTGATGGGCAGCCAGTGGAGTTCTTTGAGGGTGGGTGTGATGTGGGAGGATTTTTTGTTGTTAGAGATGATTCTGGCGGCGGCATTTCGTAGAACTCGGAGGGGTTTGATGTGGATTTCTGGTAGGCCGAGGAGAAGGGAGTTGCAGTAGTCGAGTTTTGAGAAGATAATTGATTGAAGGACTGTTCGGAAATCGTGCGCTTGGAGCAAGGGTTTGAGTTTTTTTAGTGTTTGAAGTTTGAAGAATCCATCCTTGATTGTACTGGAGATGTGTCGTTTTTTCTTATATATTTACCTTTAGTGGAACGGCATACAGCTACTCGCCGCTCAAGCATATGCTGTGTAAAACTAAGACGAGCCGCCTCGCGGCATTATTATACCCCACCACGCCTTCTAGTGCTCGCGATAACATACACACCTGAATTTAATCAACTTGATATAAGCAGGGTCATTAATAATTCAGAAGTAAAACCTGGTAAATATCCCGATATTTAATAAGAAAAAGGGAATAAATAAATAAAAGTAAATAGAAAAATAAATATAAAAAGAGGGCACACTCCCCACATAACTATTATATTCATTTCATGTCTTCAAATCCTCATTCCGTGTTTAATATAAAGGCACTAAAGTGTTGAAAAACCGGGCAACCGGGTACACAGATGCATTCAGTGTAACAATTGAGATAGGGGAGAAGGGGATCATGAATTATATTGGTTTGCCATTACATATGTCACAATTAAAACCTAACTCTCATACCAACTGTTTAAATGACTCAATGACTTGTCCGGTATGACACTAAACCAACCCGTGGATACTAAACTAATTCGGGTAGAGTGAAGCAATTAGCTCTTGACAGTACTGACAGTATTAAAAGGTTAACCAGTGAAGAAAATGTACATAGCATGTATATTGTCAATGGTCAAAAATTCTACTAAAAACCACCCACACTTAAAAAATTAAAAATTAAAAAAGTATAATAAAAAAATAAAAAAATAATAATTACAGAAGGAGTAAAAAATACTGTTAATAAAGATAGACAAGTAAAGAAATAAATAGTAAAAAAATAAAAAATATGAAAGATAATAAAAAATGATAAGCTATAAATGAGCATAAAATGGAATACTGGAAACATTGAATAAAATACGGATTGTTATGTATAATAAAAAAGTAGTCTACAGATACACACTAAGATCAGTCTCTCCATTGAGACTCATCGGGGAAATGGTCATGAATTCAAAAATGAACTGTTGTTCAAACCTGAAAGACACTGACCTGTTGGACTTTGCACGCTGATCGTGATAAAGAATGATACAAGTTGGACTCAGGAGAGCTGCACTATACACATGTTGTTGTGTATAGTGCAGCTCTCCTGAAACAAGGACAGTTGCACGTACACAGAACCAGCCAAGGCGTGAAGAGTGCAAAACAAAGAGTCTGAAGAAATAAGTTACATATAAGTAAAAACATATGCGAGCCATGTTTAACAGTTTATAAAATGATAAGGGGAATAGAACAGCTCCCCTATGAGGAAAGACTAAAGAGGTTAGGACTTTTCAGCTTGGAGAAGAGATGGCTGAGGGGGGATATGATAGAGGTCTTTAAGATCATGAGAGGTCTAGAACGGGTAGATGTGAATCGGTTATTTACTCTTTCGGATAGTAGAAAGACTAGGGGGCACTCCATGAAGTTAGCATTGGGCACATTTAAAACTAATCGGAGAAAGTTCTTTTTTACTCAACGCACAATTTAAACTCTGGAATTTGTTGCCAGAGGATGTGGTTAGTGCAGTTATATAGCTGTGTTTAAAAAAGGATTGGATAAGTTCTTGGAGGAGAAGTCCATTACCTGCTATTAAGTTCACTTAGAGAATAGCCACTGCCATTAGCAATGGTTACATGGAATAGACTTAGTTTTTGGGTACTTGCCAGGTTCTTATGGCCTGGATTGGCCACTGTTGGAAGCAGGATGCTGGGCTTGATGGACCCTTGGTCTGACCCAGTATGGCATGTTCTTATGTTCTTATAGATCCCATGCTACTGAAGCAATTAATTAGTCACTAACCAACCTCTTTCCCTTTAAACAATTCACCAACCTTAAACATATAAGGGAATACTTATTTGGTGGTTATCTTGTACGGAGGTTAGTAATGAGGACAACCGATTTACAGTTGGCCTTTCCTTAACCTCCGTCTATTGCTTTTTTATTTAATTCAAAAAGTGTATTCAATTTTTTAGATTTTTCAATTTTTCTTCTTAAAATCCCTTCTCCCCTGCTGCTTTTCCGACCCTTTTCAGTATCTATTTTATACTTATCTAGGTCGTCGCCTTTATTGATGTTTCACGGGACGTGCAGCTCCGTACCCGTGAAATATCAATAAAGGCGACGACCTAGATAAGTATAAAATAGATACTGAAAAGGGTCGGAAAAGCAGCAGGGGAGAAGGGATTTTAAGAAGAAAAATTGAAAAATCTAAAAAATTGAATACACTTTTTGAATTAAATAAAAAAGCAATAGACGGAGGTTAAGGAAAGGCCAACTGTAAATCGGTTGTCCTCATTACTAACCTCCGTACAAGATAACCACCAAATAAGTATTCCCTTATATGTTTAAGGTTGGTGAACTGAAGCAATTAATAGCAGTGGCTATTCCCTAAGTCAACTTGATTAATAGCCGTTAATGGACTTCTCCTCCAAGAACTTATCCAAACCTTTTTTGAACCCAGCTACCCTAACCTCACTAACCACATCCTCTGGCAACAAATTCCAGAGCTTTATTGTGCGTTGAGTGAAAAAGAATTTTCTCCAATTAGTCTTAAATGTGCTACTTGCTAACTTCATGGAATAGTCCTTCTATTATTCAAAAGTGTAAATAACTGATTCACATCTACTCGTTCAAGACCTCTCATGATCTTAAAGACCTCTATCATATCCTCCCCTTAGCCGTCTCTTCTCCAAGCTGAACAGCCCTAACCTCTTCAGCCTTTTCTCATAGGGGAGCTGTTCCATCCCCTTTATCATTTTGGTTGCCCTTCTCTGTACTGCAATGATGGACTGCTTGTCAGTCTATAGCACTGGTAACAACTTGCAGCTGGGAGGAAAGTTGACAGAGTTCAGATGGCTTTGCTTAGAGTCCTGTTGTGGATCAGCTGGATACTGTCTAAGAAGTCACAGGGGGTCAATGGAACAGCATATCTGGAGCCCGTGCTCCACTCCTAGATTTGACTGCTTGTTTGAAGCGTGACCATGAGGAGAGTCCTGGCTGTAAAAATGTAGCCACAGGAGTAAATCTGCTGTGGGAGCCACTGGGATGCTGCTTCTTTACTAACCCCATGGTTTAATCCCTTGTATTAATATTCTGTCTCTACTACATGTTTCCTATGCACAATTTATACAGATAGCTTAACTCGGTCTTTACTCGCAGACAGAGGAAGCCGCTTCTTCAACTCCAAATGTGATTAACAGGCAAAACAAATTAAGAAAGTCCTACTATGCATAAATTGTACATAACATTGACCAGTGTAGTCTGGGCCACAGAAATAAAAGGTAGGTAAAATGAAGATTATTCTGCAGGGCTAGGCCAGATTAGCTGCTACATCACACAGGCCAGACAGGACAGAGCTGACCAGAATTGACTGAAAAAATGTGGAAAAAAAACACCCAATATCCTCCGCTTCCAAGTCAGAGGTTAACCCTTTACAGACAGCTTCACTGAATATAGTAGAAGCAGCGAACACAAAGGATGACCACCAGTTAGCAGTACAACAAGAAACCATGCAGAATAAAACATGAACAGCAGAATCAGTAACAGAAACAGAAAAGCTGCTGTGGAAGCAGGACACCGTGAAAGCAGGACAAAAATGAATAAACAGATAAAGCACCTGTGGAGACAGGACAGTTGCTTTATCCCATTTAGAGGTACCCGTGCTAAAACTGAGCTGCAGTAATCCAAATTAATATGAATTGTAGCATAGATCACGTGAACACACTCGGCCTGCAAGAAATATTATTGACTTTGGCATGGTTGGCGTAATAATAAGTACAAGGGCCTCGGTTCCTTCACCAGGTGTGAGCTGCTCACAATGGAGGACACTAAAGATGTCGGAGCAGTATCTTGGATTAAAGCGTTTGCTATTGCATTGCCCTCTAGGAGTGGCCAGTCATGCAATCCTGGGTTGTAGGAAAGCAAACCAAAGATTTTCTATTCAGAAGATTTGGAGGAAGGGGAGAGAGTGCAGGCTCTTACCAACCTGTAGGAGTGTGGAGTTTGGGAAGGGGTAAAACCTCCATAATCTTTGGCAGGAAAAGAAGGTCACACATCTGATGGTCACACAGCTGATCCCTTTTCAAAAATTAACTGTTGCTGTTGTTTTCACCAGTGGGGTGGGGAGAGTATCCGTGTGCTGAGGCGGTCAATTTCTCACCCAGGGCTTGACTTTCTAACAGGCCGATTCAGTAAATTTTGTGGGAGAACCAGCGCTCCGAGGCGAGCACCCAGTCCACTCTCCTGGGCATGTGATTCTGCATTTAAATGAGGGCCCGCGGTAATGAGGAGGCGCTAGGGACACTAGTGTATATTATTATTGACAGAAGCAGCAGCTATCAGCGGGTTCGCAAAACGGACCCTGGCAAAATTGAGCATTCGTCTTCCAACCCGCAGTTTTTTCTGCTGTTCTGTACAGTTTCCCGGTGCCTTAAGGCAGGCGTTAATTTCTGAAAGTAAAATGTGCGGCTTGGCTGCACACTTTACTTTCTGTATCGGGCGGGTCTAACTAATAGGCTCATCAACATGTATTCGCAAGTTGAGGGCGCTATTAGTTTTTGGGGGGTTGGACACGCGTTTTCCTCGCGCTATTACTGTATAAGGGGTAATATTAGCAAGTGGAAAACCCGCGTCTAGACGTACTGAATCGGCCCTGTAAGGGGGGAAGGAGACCCCGGAGCAAAGTGAGTCGGGAAGTGTCAGGTGTCTGCTGCGTTAGAGAAGGATTGGGCCATCCATCCAGGAGGAAGAGAGAAAAGATTCAGGCATCGAAGCAACCAAGCACGACAGGGGAACTTAGGAGGTAGCGATCTCACCAATTGCCATGGGAATCCTTAAGCACTGGAAGGAAGGAACGAAGGGAAACTCGGCAGGCA